>NW_028252920.1:0-126993 GCF_964263255.1 Lissotriton vulgaris
CAAAAATACAGGAGGTAGAGGCCAAAAAGAGGAAACCATGCCAAAGATGCCAGGTCTAACACGTGTGCCCTCCAGCTGAAAGTGGGGGGAATTGCTCACCCTCTTGGGAGATCTCTTCAATAAGGCGGAAATATCTGGACAGATCATCAGCGTTGGCGTGTTCTGTACCAGGGCGGTGTTCCACCGTAAAGTCCATTCTCTGTAGGGAGATTGACCACCTCAACAGTTTTGGGTTCTCACCCCTCATCTACATCAACCATCTGACCGGCCTGTGGTCTGTCTGAACAAGGAAGTGAGTCCCAAACAAGTAGGTCCTCAGCTTCTTCAGGGCCCAGACCACAGCAAAAGCTTCCCTTTCAATTGCACTCCACCTCTGTTCCCTGGGAGTAGCCTCCTACTAATGAAAGCTACAGGCTGGTCCCAGCCCTCCTCAGTGATCGGTGAGAGTACTGCTCCCACACCATGCTCTGAAGCGTGTGCCTGCTCTATGAACTCACTGGAGAAATCAGGGGCCTTGAGCACCGGTGCTGTGCACATGGCTGTCTTCAGTGTATCAAAAGCAGTCTGGCAGGCTTCGGTCCAGTTCACTTTTTTTGGGCTGCTTCTTGGAAGTCAGCTCTGTCAAGGGGGCAAGGATGGTGCCATATCCCTTGACAAACCGTCTGTAATACCCGGTGAGACCTAAAAAGGCTCTCACCACTGTCTGGGTCTTGGAGGCCCCAAAGCCAGAATGGTATCAATCTTTGCCTGTAGGGGCGCCACCTGGCGGCTCCCCATCTGGTGTCCCAAATTCCACACAGATCCCTGCCTATCTGGCACTTGCTGGCCTTGATAGTGAGGCCCGCCCTTTGCAGAGCCTTCAACACTTCACAGAGGTTTTGCAAGTGTTCCTCCCTCGTGGAGCTGAACACAGCAATGTCATCCAGGTATGCGGTGCTGAATTCCTCCAGCTCGGTCAGTACCTGGTTACCCACCAGTCTCTGGAAGGTGACAGGGGCATTCTTCAACCCAAAGGGCATGACTCGGAACTGGAAGTGCCCCTCTGGTGTTGAGAATGCTGACCTCTCCTTGGCCCCATCAGTTAAGGCAATCTGCTAGTACCCAGATGTTAAATCAAACGTACTGAGGTACCGGGCAGCTCCCAACCGATCCATGAGCTCATCAGCTCTGGGGATGGGGTGTGCGTCAGGCCATGCAAAACCTGAGTTCTGGAGTGGCACCGGGCGCAGCAGCTTTTGGCACTAAGGCCACTGGGCTAGCCCAGGAGCTGCTGGAGGGCTCAATCTCCCCTAGCGCCAACTTCTTGGAAACCTCTTCCTTGATGCTGGCCCTGACCTTTTCAGCTGCCCTGTAAAATTTCTGTTTCACAGGCTAACTATCTCCAGTGTCCAAATCATGGACGCACCAATTGGTGATACCTGGGGTCAGGGAAAACAGGGAGGCAAACTGACCCAGCACTTGGCGACAGTCCCTCTGTTGTTCTGGGGTCAAGGTGGGCGAGAGGACCAAACCATTCACTGACCCGTCTTGCTCCTTAGCTGTCAGGAGGTCGGGGAGATGATCACTACCCTCCTCCCCTCCAGCATCTGTAGCCATGAGCATTGTCACTTCAGACCTCTCAAAGTAGGGTTTGAGGCGGTTTACATGCAAGACTCTCAGGGGTTGCCTGGGGGTCTTCAAGTTAACCAGTTAGGTTACTTCGCTCTTTCGCTCCACCACCTCATATGGTCCAGTCCACTTGTCTTAGAGCGTATAAGGCTCTACTGGTGCCATTACCCACACTTTTTGCCCAGGTTGAAATTCAACCAGAGTGGTATTCTGGTCATACCATCTTTTCATTTCTTCCTGGCTAGCTTCCAGGTTCTCCTGAGCTAGCTCCCTGAAGCGTGTGTCTGGTTGCGGATGTCCAATACATAGCCGAACACATCCTGGGGGGTCTTCCCACGGGATTTCTCCCACCCCTCCTTCACCAGTGTGAGAGGCCCTCTAACAGGGTAGCCATACAGGAGTTCAAAGGGACTGAACCCTAAGGACTTCTGAGGCACCTCCCTGTAGGCAAACAACAGGCATAGTAACAAGACGTCCCACTTCAGTCTCATGCTATGCCCATAATCATACCTTTCAGGGTACGGTTGAACCTTTAAACCAACCCATTTCCTTGAGGGTGGTAAGGAGTGGTGAACTTATAAGTTACCTCATACTCCTCCCACAGAGACTTCATGTACCTAGAGATTAAGTTGGTACCCTGGTCGGAGACCACCTCTCTGGGGAACCCCACATGGGAAAAGATCCCCAGCAAAGCACGGCCCACCAAGGGTGCTGTGATTGTCCTGAGAGGGACTGCTTTCGGGTACCGGGTGGCATGGTACACCAAGACCAGGATGAACCTGTTGCCCAAGGCTGTCTTGGGGTCCAGGGGCCCCAAGATGTTGATACCCACCCGCTTGAAAGGGGTTCTTACCACAGGAAAGGGTTGGAGGGGTGCCTTGCACTTCACTCCAGTCTTGCCACTGGCCTGACATGTTTAGCAAGACCTACAAAAGTAACCAACGTGCTTCCTCATCTGGGGCCAATGGAAGTGGGTGACAAGCCTGCTTAGGGTCTTGTTGAGGTTCCGTAATTCTGAACCCGTTTCATAATGGTCGTCGTATCATGACGATTTTGGTAACAGCGGACCGCAAATGATGAGTGCGGTATGTACGAGTGTTTTCGTCATGTTCGATGGATGGATTCACTGTGTATTCAGAGATTTCGTTCGAACCTTCGGGTTCCATTTTGTGTACGGCAGCCATTTTGTGGTTGCCCTCACATAGGCCAATGACTACGGCCGAGCGAGTTTTTGGGACACGTACACCTTTAGCAGACTTCTGTGTCACCTGAGCGAACTGACCTTGTTGAGCCAGTTCCTTGTTCGGCAGCTGGTCAAGATAGAGATCAAAGAGCAGGACATTGCTGAGCTTATGGTACATGCACACACCCTTCTATCTTGCTTCTCATCTGTTTCTGTTCATTCTTTTTTTTTGGCCTATTTATGGTTTGGGTTGAGGTCTTTTATTATGGGTTCGTCCGGCCTGTCCGAGCAAGAATGTTGGGTTTTCCCTTTTAATTGATGATGGGCTGGACAACTGAAAAGTGGGCTTGTCGTTATGCAATATCTTTTGAAATGTCACTTGTGATTGGACAGTTCGTAAGTAATTGATGCTAGTCAGGAATGTAATTTTTTTGGCATAAAACACGATGTCTCGCAATACGAAATTGTGCAGTCTCTGGCGAACCACCAGTGTTGTGCTTCGTAGACTTCTGTTCCTGTCTGCAGCCAATAAATTTGAACTTTGACGTCACCGAGAAGTATCCTGTGTCTCTGTATTCTAAGACAGGTGAACCCGAAGACATTGGGCATGCCCCTGGCGCTGCTGGGTTCTAAAACCCGGTTCTTCAGTTGGCGCCCATGTGGGGCGACTTCAGCGGTACCGGTCCAAGCCTGAAGTTCGTGAGGAGCATCGTGTGAAAATTCTGGAGGAAGGCCTGCCACTTCATCGACCCCTGTATATCGTCGTGGTCCGAAAGTCTTTGCTGCGAGGTTCCCCACTTTCCGACGGCTACGAAGGACTGCTGCCCTGACTGTCGCCCTGTCTTGGAGCCCTTTGATGATTTGTAGAGAGAGACGATAGATGGGTCTTCTGGCGACGTCATCGATACTACAGTTAAGTATGAGTGGAGCGTCTCCCAGTCCTTAGTTTAGTTTTTGGGTATCCCCTTGGGATCTTTGATTTGGGACTTCCAAGCTCCAAAGCAGAGGGACTTGTGTATTCGCGAGGCTATCGTATTCGATATTCCCTTGAAGTTTGAAGCTAGACTAGTGAGTGAAGATGCCTGGTCTTAGCAGACTTGGAAAGATATTTTGTTGTGGTTGTAATAGGGATTCCCGATTGGAGGATTCATGTCCGGTACCTTTGATTGGAACTCCAACTTATAAGCTCTATTTGAAACATGGCGTGGGCCCCATCACGTACAATGAAGTATGGATTAAATATACTAGGAAGGATGGTGTCTTAAAGTGGCCCCAATATGGGAGTTATGACACAGAGATTTTAGATAATCTAGAAGTTAAACTTTTTAAGAAGAAAGCCCGGCCGGTGATGTTTGACTCTTTCTGCCTTTGGCCAACAGAAAGAAATTAAATTAGCGAAGAGAAATAAAAGAGAGAAGGGTATTTCGATAATGCAGGCTGCTATACAGTTTAAAGATAACAAAGAGGAACAAGTGAGTGAACAGTTGCTCAGGGAACGTAAAATGGCAATTGATAAATGTTATCCAGCTTTGCCACCTCATCAGCAAGGTGCAACGAAGGACCTTGAGAAAGATCCTTTGATGTCACATTTGTTGAATTCGCCACCCCCTTATGTGCAGAGTGCTACAGCACCTCCGCAACCTCCGGTTGCTTTGACTCCTGCTATTGTACAACCGCCAGCTTCTCTTCCGTTGGCTCCTATTTCTCTGGTGCATCCTTCTCAAGGGCCGCCGACTTTGCTACCTACTCCGTCTCCGATTCCTACGACTTTGTCACCTGTATTGTCTACTTTTTCCGACACTCCTTCTGATACTACTTCTACGTATACTTTGTCTCATCCTGTTTTTCCTCCGGTTCTCATGTCAACTTCTCCTTCTGTTTGACGAAGAATGACTGACATTGTTACTGGTCTTTTATCTCCTCTCTTTGGGTCATTGAGTATGACCCCTGTTTCAGCGCATAAACAGTTGCGTAGCCAACTGCCTGGTCCCGATGAGCGGGAAGTATTGGATCATTTAGCGCGTAAATGGATTACTCATCCTTTAAGATATAATTTAGAGTCTGTTATGGATGTCTTCCATCAATGGGAAGCACCGAAGCAGAGGTATGTTTTCGATAAGATGTGTACTTTCCTTCGTGAAGAATTGGAAGATGGTGATTTGGGACAGACTCCATCTGAGTTGTTCCGTGTACAGTCCGAGTTTGTGAAGGGAACTATTGTGGGTTTCGAGGTTGAAAGAGCAGTTGCGACATTTTTGTTGTTTAGGAGTGAGTCTCCTTCTCAGACGTTGTTTGAGCCTGATCCTTCTGTTAGGAAAAAAGTGCGACAATACCCAATGAGAGAGGTTCCTCCAGTATGGAGAGAAGCAGTGCCTGCTGGTGCGAATAATAATCCGCCAGGTGTACCGGCTCATTTTCAGTGTGTTTGGGTACCTGTTCCATGGAAGCGAGCTGAAGTTTTGGCCCTTAAACAGACTTTGCCTGATCCACGTAAAAATCCTGCAGGGTACTATAAGGAATTATCACAGACTGCAGATTCATTTGTTATGAATCCAGCCGATATAGACATGTTGTTTGGAAATGTAGTTCCACAGCCTTTATGGGGATTGATTCGTCATACGGACCATGCGCAAGAGTTAGGTGATACATGGAATAATATTGGTGCTGCGGATAACCAACAAGTTGGTGGTGCTAAACCTGAGCCTCTAGATGCAGACCTTCCTGGTTGGATTATTAATTACATGAAGACTTTGATGCCTGTTATGCGAGTAAACTGGGACAAATTGTCTGCATGTAAGCAGAAGAAAGAAGAAAGTGTGTCTGATTTCTTCACTAGGTTTGAAGAGACGTTTATCGACCATAGTGGTCAGGACATGAATACGAAAGGTGGTCAACGGTTGTTTGTCGATAAGTTTGTGCATAATTTGCTTCCCGAGTTGTGTACTAAGTTGAAGGATTCTGAGAGTTCTTGGGCTGTTTCTTCGTCAGCGCAGATATTGGCTACTGCACAGTACTACAAGAATAGAGATAAGGATGAGAAAGATAGAGCTGACAAGAAGACTAAGGAGTTAAAGATGAAGGTTCTTTTACAGCAAGCGTATCCGCCTCATAATAATCAGTGAGATTATCAGCAACCTCAGCAGTATTAGAGAATCTCGCAAAATTTAGAGTCTTCTCAACAGCGTTTTCCTGTAGGCCCTAATCAGTTTGCGTATTGTAAGGAAGAGGGTCATTTCAAAAATAGTTATCCGGTTCTGTTGCAGCGCACGAATGGTGCTTCTGGTGTGAGAGGTCGAGGTGTTCAGTAAGCTCCTAGAGGTAGAGGACTTGGTGTGTTCCATCAGAACGCGCATTGCTTTCCTCCACAGAATTTGATGAATTGCTTTGATCAGCAAAATGGTGCGTCTAGTAGGAGGACTCAGTACTATGCTGATGACTACTATGTCTAAGGTGAGAATCTGGACGGTAATGATTGCCAGGACAGCCATAGACAAAGAGAGGGAGTTGTTTCAGTTCCATTAGATCAAAGTGGAACTTATGTTGAAGTGATTACATCAGGTGTGTCAGAGCCTTTTCTGTTGGATACTAGTGCTTCGAAGAGTTCTATTATGCACTCTAAACTCCCTGGCGCACCTTTGTCTGGCTTGACCAATGTTTCAGTAGGTTTTTCTGGCGCCCCAGTTAGTAATCCGATTTCTAGTCTTTTGTCTCTTTCTGTTGGACCTTGTGAATTTGAAGCACTCCTTATTCTGACGACAGGTTGTGGTGAGAACTGGTTGGGATTGGATTTGTTGAAGAGATTGTATGCAACGCTATATTGTTCTCCTTCAGGAGTACAACTTACATTAGGGAAGAGAGTGATCTCTCCGATGTATTTATCTAAAGATCGACTTCCAGTAGAATTGTCTTCTCTCCCTGATACTCTTTGGGCTACTGGTCCTAATGATGTGGGTCTTTTGGAGATCCCGCCATATGTTGTGACGCTGAAAGCGAATGCTAGATTGCCACGTATTCCCCAATATAGGATTTCTAGTGATGGTGAAAGAGCACTTTTAGCGATCATCTATGATCTGATTGAGAAAGGTGTGATCGAAGAAACGAGAGGTAATGTGTGCAATAGTCCGGTTTTGCCTGTTCTGAAACGTACTGATTCTTCGCAACCGCCTGTGTATAGGTTGATGATCGATCTTCGCGAGGTGAATAAGATTGTAGTTCCGCAATTCCGTGTTGTGCCAGATATTACTGTTTTACTGACTCTGATTCCTGCTTCTGCTACCTGGTTTTCGGTGATTGATTTGAAGATGGCTTTCTTCAGCATCCCGATTGCCAAGGAGAGTAGAGATATTTTTGGCTTCTCTTTAGGAGGCCGAAGTTTCCGGTTAAAGCGCGCTCCTCAAGGCTATTGTGAGAGTCCATCCATCTATAGTCAGGCTTTAAAAACACAGCTTGATACGATTGTCTTACCTGATGGTGCTGCTCTTATTCAGTATGTCGACGATTTGTTAGTTGCTGCTGATAATGAAGAGATTTGTAAAGAGGCTACTTTGTCGTTATTGCATCATTTGTCTGACTTTCATCATAAGGTGTCTCTTTCGAAGTTGCAGTATTGTCGACAAGAAGTGACCTATTTAGGTCATCTCTTATCGAAGGAGGGAAGAAGATTGACAACAGAACGAATTCAAGCTATTGCGAAAATGAGTGTGCCAACCACACAGAGAGAAGTGCGCGCTTTCCTGAGTATTACATCGTATTGTAGACAGTGGATTCCGAATTGTTTGCTTCTTGCAAAACCTTTGATAGCTCTTACTGTTAAGGATACTCCGAATCCTATTCCTTGGACTGACAAATGTCAGAAGAGTTTTTCAGAATTGCGTGATGCGTTGTGTTCGGCTCCTGTGTTGGGTACTCCTGACTACAGTAAACCTTTAACACTCTATGTCCACGAGAGAGAAGGATGTGCATTGTCAGTTTTGACATAGCAGTTCGGCGATAAGCAACGTCCATGTGCGTATTTCTTGTCGACTTTGGATCCGGTAGCTAGAGCATTGCCGAGTTGTTTGAGAGCTACAGCGGCAGCGGCTGTCTCTATTCGACAGTCTGCTGGTTTGGTGATCGATAATACGTTGATTGTGATGGTTCCACATGCAGTGGATACCTTGTTGAACAGGACCAAGACACAGCAACTAGTGCTCGATTGTCAGGTTATGAGTTGACACTCTTAGCGAGTCACGTGCATATAAAGAGATGCAATACGTTGAATCCAGCTACGTTGTTGCCGATTTCAGTAGAGACAGATGTTTCTGAACAACATGATTGCTTTCCTAGGACAGAGGAGGAAATGAAAGGTAGAATTGACCTTAGGGACACTCCTCTTGCAAAGTGTGATGGCACCTTATGGGTAGATGGTTTGTGCTTCAAGCTTCCAAATGGTGATACGACTGCGGCATATGCTGTTACGACTTTGCATACGATTGTTGAAGCTGCACATATCCCACAAAATGCAGCGCACGCATCAGAATTGATTGCATTGACAAGAGCGTGTGTGTTGTCGAAAGGGAAACAAGTGACTGTATATACTGACAGCCAGTATGCGTTTGGTGTGGCTCATAGTTTTGGACGTTTGTGGAAAGAGCGTTGGTTCCTGACTTCGCATGGAACTAAGATTCAGCATGGTCAGTTGGTGAATGAACTTCTTGAGTCACTTACTTTGCCGTTGCAAGTTGCGTTTGTGAAATGCAGTGCACTTAAGAAGGTTACCGATGATGTTGGTCGTGGTAATGCGTTTGCGGATGAAGTTGCAAAAGAAACGGCGAGAGATGTAATGAGTCGAATGTATGTTGCGGGTCCGGCGAGATGGGTTCCGGATAGAAGTATGTGTGAAGATACAATAGAGAGCGTGAAGTCAATTCAAGCTGAAGCTACAGAGAAAGAGTTGAATGAATGGAGAGAAAGTAAGGGTAAATTGGATCCGAATGGTTGTTGGGTTGAGTTGTCAGAGCATCAGCAAATGGTTGTTACCCGATGCGTACATGCTTGCAGTGGTTACGATGGCACATGGAATGGCTCATATCAGTGCAAAAGGGATTTGTAAGTTGTTGGCTCCAGTATGGCAAAATGCTGGAATTCCTAAGTGTGCAGAGAATCTGGTTAAGAATTGTATGGTTTGTCTGATGTACAATGCTGGTAAGGGAACTCCAACTCCAGCTAGTCATTTTGCACCTCCGACGTATCCGTTTGAGGTTTTGCAATTAGATTTCATCCACACATTTGTGCCTTTTTGCAATTAGATTTCATCCACACATTTGTGCCTTTTCGAGATGGGTAGAAGCATATCCCCTGAAAGATAACACTGCTTTGTCCACAGCTAAAGCCCTTGTTAAAGAATTTTTCCCTAGGTTTGGTTTGCCAAGTATGGGCTGGAGTGACAATGGGAGTGAATTTGTGGGTCAAGTGATGAAGACAGTGTGTGACCAATGTGCACAAAAAGGGAAGGGTTAGACCTGGTCAGTGGGGACACTGACCAGGAGGACATGGCAGTTCACAGACTGCACACAGTCACTGCGGTGGCAGGCCTGAGACACCATTTTGGGGCTACTACTGTGGGTGGCACAATCAGTGCCTCAGGCCCACTAGTAGCATTTGCCATCACCAGCCCTGGCGCACCCAGTGCACTTTACTAGGGACTTCTTGGTGATACAAATACGCCAATCATGTATATCCAATCAAAATAACAATTTATACAGGGAGCACTTACACTCTGACCATCAGTGGCAGAGTGTCCAAAGCATCTGAACCAGCAAAAACGAAATCCAGCACAGCATCAAAAATACCGGAGGTAGAGGCCAAAAAGACTGGGGAAACCACGCCAAAGATGCCAGGTTTAACACAACCATACTCTTGAACTGTGTATGTTGGATTTTTGTCATTTTGGTCTTGATATTAACTTACAGAAATTTCTTGCTCAAATGTCGGAGCTTTTAAAGGTGCGGTGTAAAAGTTTTGAACTGGAAGATAAATAAAAAAACGCATTTGTGACTTTTTTTTAGAAAAACAAACGTTTTGTATATCCAGCACCACCTCCCCTTCACCCTGGCAGCAGGTGGCATACCTTAGACCAGGTATGGACTCTGGAAGCACCAGGCACACTGGGCAAGGGTGCGCCGGGCAGTGTATCGCTGCTTTGGGGTCCAGCGCACCCAAAATCAGCTGAGGCACTATTAGTTCAACATTCTGGACCGAGAGCAGAACCTGCTGGACCTGCTAGGCAATTGATGTTGTGGGGCTTAATGAGTAGCCAATTACTATTATTATTATTACTTTTGCGTTCTATGCTATTGCTAATATTTGTTTCCCAAGTAGCAAGCATTCTGCTCACATGCAGGTAAGTTAAGTCTACAAATATTATCTTATGTGATCATTATTCTAGGCAGGTGTTCAGCGCTGCCTAATCGTAATTGTTGGTGCTCCCTTGGACTGATTATGTAAGAACTTAAGTAATGCTGAGACTCCTTGTCCTTTGGCTAAGATAGTGGTAGTTAGTATTAGTAATTTAGCGGCACGTGTCCTCTCTCTTCAGTTCCTAAAGCCTTTTTTGTTGCTCGTACAGTGGAAATCAACTCATTTGGTGTATGCATGCATTCATCTGTGCATTTAAAGAAAAAATGCAGTCGTCGTGAATTGGCCAGTCAAAGGAGGTTGAGAATGAGATCAAGAATGAGATGAGAAGAGCAAACATCATTTGTTGCAATGTATTAGTAATTCCAAAATCTTTTTAATAGGGCAAGATAGGTTAAGGAAATTTGGAATAGGATAGAATGGTCCACTATACTAGTCTACTACTAGTCAATCTGATTTAGAAAAGTTCAACGATATTGAAATTGTCTTTTCCTGTCAAAAAATCTTTCTGGAGAGATTATTTATTTACCACTAATCTTTTTTTGTCTTTATGTCTTACATCAGCAACCGGGGGCTCAAAGAGGTCTGCGCGGGGGAGGGAGATGGAGATGCCTTCCAGTCCCAATGTTTCTTCTCGGCTGAGGGCTCTGCTGGCCCCAGTAAGTTCTCCTTTTGTTAACATTAATATTTATTTCCCTAACTTTTACTGCTCCTTATTTTGAATTATTGAATTATTTCTACACGTTTCCAATTTCTTTCCAAATCTAGTGGTCGTACTGTAAGACTCAGAAAACCAATTGGTCACATACTACTACTGCTATGCTGCCATGCAGATTGCATGCCCCAGTAAGTTATTCAAGACATCTTTGTTGAGATTAGAAGGCTTTCTTTTACTTTCTCATGCTCGACCAGTAACACGAGAGAGTGGCCATGGTCAAGATGGACATCCCAAAGTTGTATCTTCTTAGCTAGGTCTAGTACTAATAGCAGCAGTTGGGGAACTGATGACCGTGCACCTTGGCTAGAAAGAAGTATGAGCAGGACAAACCCATTGCATTTGCAAACTAAGACCATATGTCCAGTTGTCCACTCTTTTATTTCTTTTCAAAAACTCAGATTCATCAATCCTCCTTTACAGTTTGTCTTGAGGCTTTTCAAAAATTGCCAACAACAAAATGCCCACCCTGAGGCGTATCTGGCATTTAAAAAATGTATAATGTGTTTTCTAGCCACATCGACCACCTGTGCCAGGGCCAGCAGTGACGAGCGGCACCAGCCTGTCAGAAAATTTGGCAGTTGTAGGGGGTGAGTAACTAATGGCCTCCTCTATTTTCAACTCTGCAGAGAAAGTTTCATGAAGACCTGTAACTATGATGGGTTGATGGAAAAGAGAAAGAAGGATGAAAGAAGAAAGGATCAGTGACATCTAATGTGACTAGATGAGAAATATGCACAAGTGAAAGTATGCATATACTATAAGTGGTTGATAGGATGCATGGGTGGGTGTAGGATCTTTGAAAGGTGAAAGGATGCCTTCCTGGGTGGGTGAAAGGTATCCTCCAGTGGGTTTGATGGGACATAGGATGCATGGGCGAGTAAATGACAAATGTATGTTGGTGAAAGGTTTGTTGAGACTGAAAGCCATATTTGAATGGATGGATATTTGACTGGATGGATGGTTTTCAAAGTTGAAGACTGTATTGAGAGAATATAAAACGTAAACGGTGGGTGGCAAAACCAAGGATGAAGAATAAAAATACTAGAATAACAGTGCAATGATGAATGGAAAAAACCTTGGGAAGAAGAACCTAAGGTACTCTGTAGTGGTGTTCCTCTCACCTTTACTTGCTTGGAATGGTTCTTCTCAATGTTTATGGTTGACATGGTGGTATTTCAAACTACTCCCTTGACTCACAGTAGTTTTCAAGTGCAACATATATTATGTATCCTTCCTACCCACCTATCATCATTATTCACCAACCTCCCTCCCTACCCATGGCATTTCACCATTGACACTCATGGGTGACCTGTCAGCTGCATTGTTACATTGGCAGCACTGCATTTTTGGCTGTGCAATATTATGTATCCTTCCTACCCACCTATCATCATTATTCCCCAACCTCCCTTCCTACCCATGGCATTTCACCATTGACACTCATGGGTGACCTGTCAGCTGCATTGTTACATTGGCAGCACTGCATTTTGGCGGTGCAATGTGCATCTGCCTCAGTTAATGTGTAGGCCCTTTTCCAAACTTCATGCAAAGAGAAAAATAGTTGTGTTTCCCTTCACTCCCAGTGCCCACTCAGTCACTTCCTAGTACATAACTCTGAGTCCTTACCCAAGTTCCTTCTGTCCCAGCCTTCGATGAAATTTGAAAAAAAACATTCTTTGCATGTGCCACTGTCCTCTGGTTAAGTGATATATTTTATTATTGCTTCCATAACAGATTACCAGAAGAGTGATTGTATTTGGTATTAGCAAATTCTTACTTTCCATAAATTGAAGAAGGGACCCCAATTGTAAAAACGAAAGAGAATTGACTTTGTCGTAATACCTATTCACTTTTTTAACCAGTACCAATTTTAAAGTCTTAATAATAACACTTTTTAATATTTGTAGGTTGTTTTAATCTATTTATGTACCTAACGAATCTCACCCATACCACTGTCCTGTGTAACGCCATTTGTTTCTCTATATAGCAAACACACTATGTAACTAAATCTTTTTTTTATGCATTATTGATATATGTATCTTTTATGGCTCAAATTGTACCGAAATAAAGATTATGATGATGATTACCTCAGTTCAAATTTTTCCCTTTCAACAATTGCCGAACAAAGTGACTCACTACTAGCAAAGGCTTAGGCACATTAGGATGATAATCAGTGAAATGTCTACCTATCAGGCTTCAGCCCTCTAAATTTCCAGCAGTAGACTAAGTTAATAATTATTTTCCTTACCTCCAAGCAAATCTATTTGCGGGGCAAAGATGGCGCCTGTGACCTCGGCTGAGTAGGCTGGTGCTGGCGTTCCCCTGGAGTACTACAACCCCCTGGCTGTTAACTCTGTTCCTGCCTTCTGCTTTTCTTGGATATTGGACTCTTAACAATGTTTGGGTCCGAAACTGCCATATAAGCTTTCTCCCACTGTTGTATGGCGCTGATTTGTAGACTTAGACAAGCGAAAGCGGGACTTACCGCAAAGCTCTCCTGGGTGTGGCGTACTGCCCCTGGCTCTTGCTCCTGCCCACGTTCACTCGGGCAGACCCGCTCAATCGACTTTGTGCTGGACTCTGGAATTACCGCCGCTGGTACTATGGCCCCGAAGCTGGTATCAAAGGCAGCTGCTGTGGCCGCAAAAACCTGCGGCGCCTCGCGAAAAGCTGTTTCTGGTGATCCCGAGAGAAAGGACCGCCTGGCTGCTCATGGGGGGGCTGATGACACGTTGACTACATCGGGCGCATTGAAACCGGCCTCAGCCTCTGTATTGGCGCTGAGAGGTGGACAGACACTCCCGGAGCTATTCCATCGACGGTCTTTGAAAGAAAAAGCTCCCCAGGCTGTCATCGTTCCGAGAGTGGGTGAGAAACAACTAGATGCTGCAAAAGTGGTAAAACTTTCTGTTGTGCAGGAGGGGGAGGTCGTTTTAGCTTCTCTGCAGCCACAGCTAACCTCTGGATTAATTCTTAGTAGTAATGACGGCAGTGGTAGTAGCAAGCTGAATACTCCATTGGACTCTTCTATAACTCCTGTAACTATGCAAACAGGAGATCTCACTCTCAATGATAACTTAAGGTTGGATGCAGCGGGTAGAGACTCTGGGACTTCATATCCTTTGACAATGAGTGATGGGAGTCCCACTGTTCTTGCTCTTCCTGGCCAATGCACTCTGGGAACTGGAGTTCAGTCAATAATTCGAGTACTATCCGATTGCGAATTAAAAGCTAAGCTATCATTGTTTGATTTGATTAATCCTCCTTTGGAAGCTATTGCTGATACAAGGAAATCTGAGGGCACTGAAGTTACGGATAAGTTTTATTCTATGTCAGATCACTCCGCTTCCTCAGCAGATGAGGGGGCTGAGTTTGAAGGGTCAGATTACTATAGTGAGTCTGATGATTGGCGCTTAAGTGAGGCATCCAAGGACGAGATGGCATCCGGGGGTCCCAGTACTGTCCGCAAGATTTCTAAATCCGAAGCCCCCCCTGTCAACAATGTGTGACGCAGGTTCTATTCCAGTAATTTCGGGCCAGATTACATCAAGTAAGGCTGTTAATTCTACCATCCTCAGAGACCCTTTATTGGAACCCCCGGAGGAAGTGACTTTATCTACAATTTATCAAACGATAATCACATACCGGGAGGAAACACACCAGGAGAATGCGTGTATGCAAGGGGCCTGCCGCAGAATGCAAAACTCAATCTGCAGGGTTGCGAAAACTTGTTTGGACATTGCTTCTAGGATTGGAGAGGCTGAGGAGCGAATCTCTGCTCTTGAAGATGCAGTAGCGGCTCAGAAGGGACTTACGAATGTGATTAAGGAGCAGCAGGAGGACATGCTCTGGCAGTTAACTGATTTAGAAAATAGGGCCAGAAGAAATGCATTCGAGAATACTAGGAATTGACAAAGGCAAAGAAGGCGAAGATGTTAGGCAGTTCGTATTAGAACTATTTACTGAGTCCTTTCCAGAAGTTACGCAGTGGGACTGGCTCCTGGAAATACAGCGGGCCCATTGGTTTCCATTTAAGAAAAGGCAGTCTTCTGGTCCTTCTGGTACAAATACTATCTTGCCACGAGCAATCTTGATTTGCTTCAATAACTTTCTGGCCCGACCCGATAAGAGGAGGTTGAGGAAGGGTTGTCAATTTTTTGTCTGGCCTGATTTCTGTCTGGTAACAGTGGAACGAAAGTGGCAGCTTCATCAGTTAATGTCCTTGTTTCAGGCCAAGGGCGCTCAAGCCTTTTTACTTTTCCTACCCAAGTTGAAAGTAATCTTTAAAGCTCAAACAAAGTATTTTCTTTTGGAGATACAGGCTTAGGAGTTTTTGGATTCCATCTAATTAGAATTGTTCCATATGGTTGGCTACTATGGGGAGGGGGACTTATAGATAGGCTATAGCAGAATAGGCTGATCTGACTAAATTGTCTTACCTGTCAGTTTTTGGTTCCTGGTTTGTATAGCGATTAGGGTCAGCCTCCTAATTTTGTTAGCAGGGGGGTTCAGGATCCAGGGGAACGGGGGAGGTCACCAACCTAAACCATCACAAGGACTACGGTCCTGTTGCTCTACAAGGGGGGTGAGGGGTTGTGTGTGGGTGGGAAGTGGGTTCTGGCTAGGGTGAGGGTTTGGTGGTGGGGGGTGTTTTGGGGTTGGTTCACTATTTTTGATGGGTGGTCGAGTGAGGGGAATGTGTATTATGTTTCTATGTGCAGAATTTGTACTGCTATATTTAGGATTACTAGCATGATTATTATGCTTATTTTGATTTCGATCAGGGAGAGGATGACATTAATCTATTTTTGAATGGGGCAGAATAAATTGCATCTTGGCTCATGGAATATTTGTGGGTTAAATGATGGGAAAAAACGGGGGATGTTTTATAAGATTTTGAAATGCTGCGAGTTGACATACTGTGCCTTCAGGAGTAATCGTAGGCTTTTAAGAATGCCTGGTTATGAATTAGTGGTCTGCTCTCGCCAGACCTCGATGATTAGGGGAGTGGCTATTCGCCTGAAGAAGGGGATTGGTTCTCCTAAGAGAGTTAAAGAGGACAATGCGGGCACGTGGGTGATCGCTGAAATATTGATAAATACCCGCTCCTTATCGGTCTGTTCAATATATGGCCCTAACTTGGATGACCCCGAGGTTTTTAGAAATATTAATATCGAACTAGCAGTATGGCTACATCCAATGATTTTCTGTGGGGATTTTAATATTAACTTAGCTAGCCAATTTAATCTGATAACTGATTGTAATTATGTAGGTAGGAAACCTCGTGTGTTCAAGGCTCTTCAAACTTTAATTGTTGAACATGGTCTGATGGACCTTTGGCACTACCATTATCAAAGTGAGGATGGGCACACACTTTATTCCATCCCGCATAACAAAATGGGTCTTCTTGATTATGTTTTTTTGTCTGATCAGTATCCGGGGATGGCAAATATAAAGGTGGTGCCAAGGATCTTATCAGATCATAATGCCTTAGTGGCGGAGTTTCCCTGGGATTGCCCCATTAAACAATTTAGGTCTTGGACATTCGAGAGGAAGCTTCTTCTAGACCAACTATATCAGGACCACATGGAGCGCTGGATTGTGGAGTTCATGGATATCAACAGGGGGTCAGGTGCGGATTCCATAGTTTGGGACGCATTTAAAGCTGCGCTGCGCGGAGAAACGAAAAGGTTTGCTGGCCATCGTTGGAAGGTCACACAGGCGCAGACTAAAATTTGGTTAGAGGAACTTCGTTTGGCAGAGTTGGAGTTAAGTACTAATATTCGGTTAGGTTATGAGATCTCCCTGTGCCAGAAGTGGTTGCTATTTTAAAATCTGAATTGTTGGAGTTTTTTTGTCGAGATCTGGCGGCTAAATATGCCCAATATCGAACTATGATGTATAAATTTGGTGTAAACTCGGGTAGGGTTTAAGCCAAGAGACTCCAGCAAAAGTCTGTTGCAAACCGCATTGTCCGTGTTATGGATCAGCAGGGCTGTATTCAGGAGACCCCACTGGGTGTAATGGATGTTTTTTTGAAATTCTACGCTACTCTCTATACTGAGGAGCCCAATGTCATTCAGAATCAGGATGGCGTGGATGATTTTATGAAGGCTATAGTTACCCCGAGGATAACAGCAGATCAAAATGAGGTACTTTCTGCACCTATTATTTGGGAAGAGGCGGAAGCTGCAATTAAATCTCTGGCTAACGGCAAGGCCGCTGGGCCTGATCTCATTCATTTAGAATTTTATAAGACCTTTTCGGCAGTGATGAGACAGGATTTGCTCGCGATACTTAGGGCCGCACAGGCCGGTGTTATTCCTTACTCCTGGAGACAGACCACAGTTGAATTATTCAAAAAGAAAGGGAAAGATGAGCTAAATCCCTCTTCTTATAGGCCAATATCTCTTATCAACACAGTTCGCAACATTTATTCTAGGATTCTTGCTTTTAGATTAGCACGTTTTATAGTTACTCTGGTCTCATTACGCCAACATGGGTTTATCCCTGGCAGGGATACAACCGATTCATGGGTTTCCCCCTCGGGGTGATCCTGTTGGACGCCGAGAAGGCGTTTGACAGGGTCTCTTGGGGGTTCCTGTGAGACGTGCCCCACTGGAAAGGGTTCTGCCCTGAGTTTATTCAGGCTCTTCAGGTCCTCTATATCTCTCCAGTTGCGACAATCCGTATCTCAAGGCAAGAGTCAGGGCGCTTTACCATCAGCAGGGGAACCAGACAAGGTTGCCCCTGCTCACCCCTGCTCTTTGCCTTGTTTATTGAGACCTTCCTTAATATGATTGAAATGTGTCAGGATATCTCACCAGTTAGGGTTCATGAGGTAGAATATAAGGCATTGACATATGCCGATGATATTGTTGTTCTAACTGATGACGTCGGGCCCACTTTTCAGGCTTTGGAGACTCTGGCATCTCAATTTGGGGCTATGTCTGGATATAAGCTTAATATTGCAAAAACTCAAGTTATTCAGTCAGCAGGTATGTCTCCCTCGCAGGTACCTATTGCAACCGAAGCTGCCTATCTTGGGGTCCAAATTTCTCCGGGATTTGAGAAGATTCCGGATTTAAATTATCTTCCTGTTATCGACTCTCTTCATACTAAGCTGGAGAGGCTAGACCATGGGTACTCACAAACTTTCTCTCGGGGGCCAAAGTTACAGTGTGGTATGTGTCCAAGGGCCGCACCGGTGGGGGCGGGGTCAGTGGGGGAGAGGGCGGGGCTAGGGCAACAAAAAAAACTGTGACCATGAGGTTGAACTCAGGTCCCTGCAGCAGACGCCTTCATCCACTGAGCTACAAGACCCGGCATACACACCTCTCTCTCTCCCCCTCCCTCTATCTCTCTCTCTCTCGCTGCCTCCCTCTCTCCATCCCTCTATCTCCCTCTCTCCCTCCCTGGTCTCCCTCTGTCTCACTCACTCTGACTGTATCACTCACTCTCCCTCTCTCCTTCCCCCTATTCCCTCTCCCTCCCTCACTCCCCTTCTCTCACCCCCACTCCCTCCCCTCTCTCCCTCCCTCACTCCCCTTCCCTTCCCTCCCTTCCCTTCCCTCCCTCCCTCCCCTTCCCTCACTCCCTTCCCTCACTCCATCTCCCTCACTCCATCTCCCTCACTCCATCTCCCTCGATCGCCCTCCTCCCTTTCTCTGTCTCCATTTCTCTGTCTCCCTTTCCCTCCCTCTCCCTCTGTCTCTGTCCCTCTACCTCCCTCTGTCACCCTCTGTCATCTCACCCTGCCTGTTTGTCACCGGGCTGAGACAGTTTCCCCAGCCAGCTTCCCCAGCACGCATAGACACAGCCCCACCCGAGCACTTCACAGCGCTTCACAGGTCATACTAACTCTGCCTTCTCCATGTTCACTCTGGCACTGAGATACCCCTTCTGGGGTGATTCAAGTGCCCTACAGCTTAAATGAACATAACATAGCCACCTCTTTATCTTTGGTGACATTGAATGCATGGTTTGAGCATATCACCTTGAAGGCCCACCACCATCAGTGATTGTTTTGTTTTTTTGATCAAAGCAGCATTTCTAAAGCAATAACACACTGGGTTTGGTGTTTCCTCTGTTAATGTCCTTTATTGCTGGACTGCCCAACTCTCCGTGGTTAGGATACCCTTCCCTCACTCCATCTCTCTCACTCCATCTCCCTCGGTCGCCCTCCTCCCTGTCTGTCTCCATTTCTAGGTCTCCCTTTCCCTCCCTCTCCCTCTGTCACGGGCTGAGACAGCTTCCCCAGCCAGCTTCCCCAGCGCGCACAGACACAGCCCCCACCCGAGCACTTCACAGCACTTCACAGACCATTTGCATTTGAATTCTCCTCCTCTTAGCGCCCCTGCAGCTCCACTCTGGCCTCGCTCGATTGAATCGGCGGGCTCCCACAGAGGAGCAGAGTGTTTGCAGACACTCTGAAATCACGGGTAGGATGTCTCATGGTCCGCGGGCCGCCATGGAAGGCTTGCCGGGCCACCACCGGCCCGCGGGCCGTACTATGAGTACCCGTGGGCTAGACCATCTTCATTTGTCACTCTTTGGGCGCTGCAATGTATTGAAAATGTTAATCCTCAGAAAGTTTTTATATCTCTTCAGGTCAATTCCTCTCTTGATCCCACAGTCAACATTGGTTAGGGCAGAAAAAATGTGTCAGCGGTTTCTATAGGGCTATCGCCGTGTCAGAAGAGCTGCTAAATGGACCTGTCTCCCTAGGGAAAGGGGGGGCTGGGCTGTTCCTAATCTTTTATACTACTATTGGGCAGCCATGCTCCAACATTTTGGCTCGCCATTGATGGGTGATAGGGTACATATACCCGTGTGTATTAGTCCATCTATTTACGATATCACCCTTGGCGATGCTGCTAAGGGGGTCCTAACTTGTGTTTTAGAGCCAAGCTATTTCAAAAAAACGAAATTCAAGGTTAGCTGGGCTCTGTTTTCTATCTGGCAGAAAATTTGTCTCCGTATGGCTATTTCGAAGATTCATTTCTATACTCCGCTAAGTTCTGTGGGTGTGTTACCACCGATATTTCAGGATGCTGTCACATTAAAATGGCACTCTGCGGGGTTAAAAAACCAGTGGTGATTTGTTATGTTATGTTATGTTAAGAGATTTTTCTAAAGGGCTCTGACACCATAAGTTTTTTGGCGCTGATTGCATACTAGAAGTTACAATGGGGGGGTTTAGCAGGTTTGTGAGAAAAGCCTGGTTTTGAGAGACTTCCTAAAATGAAGAATGGAATTAGAGGTTTTAAGTGAAAGCGGTAAAGAGTTCCAGAATTTGGGGGTCAAGTGGGCAAATCTTCGACCGCCAAATTTTTTAAGTTTAAAGGAAGGAACAACCAAAAGTCGAAGATGAGTGGATCTCAGATTGCGTGTCGGTCAATAGGGAGTGATCAGGGATTTCAAAAAAACAGGGGAAGGGCCAGTCAGGGATTTGAAGGCCAGGCAGCCGATCTTAAAGGCTATCCTCTGGTTAACTGGCAGCCAATGCAGTTTATAAAGTAATGGCTTAGCCAACTGCCATTTTGGGATTTTATAGACAAGTCTCGCTGCCTGGTTCTGAACAATCTGGAGCCTAAGAAGAAGGAATTTAGGCAGACCGTGATACAAGAGTTAGAAAAATCCAGGCGGGAGAGCACCAAAGCGATCAAGGCTTGAATCGAGGCCAGAATCAAGGCCTCAGGAGTCAAAAGATGAGCGACCTTCCGGATCCTGCACAGCTGGTACATGCAGGAAGAGACTACCGCGTCCGCCTGAGGCTTGAGAGAGAGCTCAGTGTCGAGAATGATCCCGAGACTCTTCACATATCCAGCAGGAACAGGGGGAGCACCGAGCTCTGCTGGCCAGAACTGGGGACCCCAATAAATGGAGCTGTTGCCAGGTAGAAGGAGCTCAGTTTTTCCAGGATTCAGCTTGAGCTGATTCTGGTTTATCCACTGCTGGATATGTGACATGACCGCTTGAAAGTTAGTGACAGCATCCGGAGTTTTGAGGGGGAAAATGATTTGCAGATCGTCCGCGTAATTAAATACGGTGACGTCCCACCTCCTCAGAGAGAGGATCAGCGGCTGTAGATATAAATTGAAAAGAAGGGGGGATAAAGATGAGCCCTGGGGGACACCGCAGTGTGATGGTTCCTTTGTGGCCCTGAAAGGCCCCAGGCTGACCGCGTGAGACCTGCCAGACAGGAAGGACTTAATCCAAGAAAAGGCCAGGCCCTGGATGCCGGCCAGCTCGACACGGTGGAGAAGGATGTTATGGTCCACCGTGTCAAAAGTGGCCGACAGATCCAATAGGACCAGTGCCTGTGGTACTCCTCTGTCAGCATTGCCTCTCAGGGTATCCAGCACGGCCAGGATCACAGCCTCGGTGGAGTGGCCAGGTCTGAAGCCGGCCTGATTGGCTTCGAGATAGTTAGAGCTCTCGATGAATTGCGAGAGGCAAGAAGTGATGTGTGCCTCCAAAAGTTTAGATAGATAGGGCAGGAGAGAGATGGGCCGATTGTTGGCAAGGACCACGGGGTCAGCTCCCGGTTTCTTCAATAGAGGCACCAAGACGGCCTCCTTGAAGGAGCTAGGCACCGTACCGAGCCAAGGGAAGAGTTTAGCAGGGGTAGGATGCAATCTGGTATGGCGAGACAGGTGTCCCGGAGCACTGAGGGGGGCAGAAATCATTAGGAGAACCAGATTTAACTCGAATAGCCAGTTAAGCCAAGGTGTCAGAGTCAAGGGCAGGGAAATGCGACAGGGAAAAATCGTTGCTCAGAGAAGGAACAGTATCAGCAACAAGAGGGGAGGGGGGAATGGTGTTCTTAATCATAACAATTTTATTAATAAAAAAGGTGTTGAGAGCATTACAGGACTCTTGAGTAGTGGCCTGGTTTGGAAGTGTCCTGGCGTCAGATGTGAGCTCATCAAGGACTTTAAAAATTTCTTTGGATTTGTTCGAGGCAGTCAAGATTCTCTCAGAGACATGGGAAGATTTGGCCGCGGTGATTGCATTTTTGTACTTTTTGCGCGCAGACACATAAGTGTCCCTGTCAGCTGTGCGATAGTCGCGTCTCCACCTGCGCTCCAACTGGCGCAGTTCAAGATGTTGTGCTTTCAGGGAGGAATCGAACCACTTATGAGATTTGCTATGACCAGAGCGGGGGAATTTGGATAGGGAGGCAAATTGGTCAGAAGCCGTTGTGAGCCAACAAGAGATATCGTCTTCCAGCACGTTGACGCAGGTGTCGTTGCGCAGTGAGGGATGGGTCTCTGATAGGTGGGAGAGGAAGCCTTGGGAATCAAGAGCCTTCCACTTCCGGGCAACACCCCCCTCCAGCGGGGGAGCCTTGACCCGGCCCCTCATGGTAATAGAGGTCTTGACCAAAAAGTGATCCAACCAGATGCAGGGGGTAATCACGGGGCAGGAGAGCAGGACCCCATGAGTCCAGATGTGGTCAAGTATATGACCACCGGTGTGGGTGGGAGAAGTAATGTGTTGGATCAAATTTAAACTGGAGAGAGCCTCGAACAACTCAGTTGCGTGTGGGCCAGCATCGCAGTGGTTGAACCAGTAATTAAAATCACCAAAAATGGCGACTCGGGTGGAAGACGTGGTGAGGTTTGCTAACTGCTCGCTGAGGGCAATAGGGAATGAAGGCATGGAATGAGGAGGGCGGTACAGGACAATGAGAGTTAAAGCTCCCGCCTCAGTTTCTAGACTAATGACTAGATTTTCTACTTCTGGGAGGCTCAGGGAAGATGTTGCAATAAATATGAATTCCTTGCGTATAACAGCTGCCACTCCGCCTCCAGAGCGGCCATCAGGACGGTTAATATTCAGTATGTAGTAATCAGGAGGCAAGGCCAATAAAATATCAGGGAGTGAGTCATCAGACAGCCAGGTCTCGGTGTTTAATAGAACATCAGGACTCTCGGCCATGAGCAGGAGGAAGATGTCAACCTGGTGCTTTATGAAGGAACGCATGTTCAAATAGAATATGTGGATGTGAGTCTCCTTGGCAATGGCCCTGGCTACAGGCTTACATTTCTCTAGAAAGCTGGTTGCCTCGCCAGCAATGCCAAGTGAGGAAATGCGATCCCAGGTTGCTGGCGAAGGTTGACAGGGAAGGCCCTGCAGTTTCCTAAGTGTAGATGAGGTGTATGTAATGGGACAGGCAGCATCCCTGGACCCATCTGGCCGCGGACGGGCGCAGACGGGCTGGACTTAGGCGCGACTTCGCCGCGCTGATGGCGTGCCCACTGCGCCCGTCCGCTGCGCTCCCTATAAGAGTGAGCCATTTTATAGACAAAGGGCGGAAGGGGCCGAGCGCTAGTCCGCTCGCCTCCTTCCTCACCTAAGATGGAGGCCGCACCTGATCGGCTGCAGTGGGCGGGCCGGGGGGGCAGATCGGGTCGAGTGCGGCGTGATGTGAGTCTCAACGCGAGCACCAGATCAATCAAAGATTAACTGTCGGCACAAATAAAATACAAATAATCGGACTGCTCCAAGGTGAGCCCAGTGGAATTTAAAAACAAAGGTTAAAATTACAGCACGAGAGTCAGCCTGTAATAATTTTCAAGGAAGTTAGTGCGCGCAATCCTAAGTGCAGGAGTGAGGCACTGATCCCGGTTACCACCACGGGATAGCCTCCGGCACCCAATCGAGCAAGAGCAATGACCACTCGGGTTTTTATAGACAAAGGGCGGGAGGGGCAGAGCGCTAGTCCGCTAGCCTCCTTCCTCACCTAAGATGGCGGCCGCACCTGATCGGCTGCAGTGGACGGGCCGGGGGGGGGCAGATCGGGCCGAGTGCGGCGTGATGTGAGTCTCAACGCGAGCACCAGATAAATCAAAGATTAACTGGCGGTGCAAATAAAATACAAATAATCGGACTGCTCCAAGGTGAGCCCAGTGGAATTTAAAAACAAAGGTTAAAATTACAGCACGAGAGTCAGCCTGTAATAATTTTCAAGGAAGTTAGTGCGCGCAATCCTAAGTGCAGGAGTGAGGCACGGATCCCGGTTACCACCACGGGATAGCCTCCGGCACCCAATCGAGCAAGAGCAATGACCACTCTGGTTTTTATAGACAAAGGGTCATGATGGTCAGTTGGCCTCTTTTTTCTTCCTAAAAATAAGTTTCATTTGCATTCTAATGATTTTTTAAAATATTTGCAGGTCAGGAGTTTCCTGGATAGAAACAACAGCAGTAATCCTAGTTTGTATGAAAAAAAGTTACTTTAGTCGAATTGATCAAAAATAGAGTTAGAATAGGTGCTATTTATCAGTATCTTCTGTCAGATCTTCCTGATGATTTGGATACTCATAATGCTAAGTGGGCAGAGAAATTAGAGATCCCAAAATTGGATTTGAAACGGCCGCTTGAACTAGCCAGCTATGTTTTAGTATCAGGTACCTTGCGTACGCAAAGCTACATGGCTATGTTCAATTTTTATCATACCCCGGCTAAGATTGCTCGTTTGGGGGGGTGCTAAGGGATCCACCT
This sequence comes from Lissotriton vulgaris, assembly GCF_964263255.1. Classification (NCBI taxonomy): domain Eukaryota; kingdom Metazoa; phylum Chordata; class Amphibia; order Caudata; family Salamandridae; genus Lissotriton; species Lissotriton vulgaris. The sequence goes on from NW_028252920.1 coordinate 24,413, forward strand.
GTTCTAGATGTAAGCTTTTTGCAGCGGATGCAATTCATATGTTCTATTCATGTCCTAAGTTGTGTTTATTTTTTTATGACATTGAGGTTTTTATCAATCAGGTGCTCAAAATTCCAGTTAGCATCTCTCCGGAACTTATTATAATGGGTTGTGAATATTCAGGTGGTATTCAAAGAACAAGATATGTTCAAGCCTTTTTGTATATCACAATGGCAATGATTCGGTTATGTATAACCTCACAGTGTCTAAGTCTAGAGGCTCCTACCTTTGATCATTGGAAAGCTAGGATGCTGGCCTGGCACAATTTGGAATCCTCAGTGCATTTGATGAGGGGAGAAGGAGGTTTCAAGAGGCATATAAGATTTGGGCCCCTATCAAGCATTGGCTTTCGCATTAAAATTATTTTTTCTTTTTTCTTTTTTAATGTTTCTTCATTCTCCTTCCATTGATGTAAAATCTTAAATTGTCTATTTGGTTAAACTTTTGTCATTCTTTTGATGAAAATGTGTGTATTTACTGATCTGCTCCCTCAACTCGACACATTATGTTAATGTTGCTATGTTTTTTTTTCTGAAAAATATTAAATAAAGTAAAAAAAAAAAGACTAAGTTAGTAATTATTTTCCTTACATCCAAGCAAATCTATTTTGTTGGAAAACAGTTATGTCCAATGTGGTGACGGAGGGTGAGGCCAGGAAGTAAAGTGTGACTAAGAGTAAGTGCCTTTGCATTTTACGGATGGGATAGTCTGTGATGAACGTGTCAAATACAAAATCCTATTCCTATATCTCTCCTTTGCTTGCTCTGGAGTGCATTGCTTTTCCCATGGGCAGGCAGGAAAATGTCTGTCTGCATTATTTTTTTTAATATAGTGCCTCACGTGACGTATATCATTCATAGTAAGTAACTATTCATCTGCCTTGTAGTCAGGGTGAAATTGAGGCATCTAACAGAGCATGGCCATGATTGGAATAAGATAATTGTCTGGTACAGCTGCCCCACCTGCAGACATTAGCAAAGTAACGTGACATGAGTATGTCTGTCTAGGACGCCAGCTGAGCTAGCATGACTACATTCCTTTAGCTCAACAAGAGAGAGAAGAATACTTGCATACTTCATAGTGCATTATGCCTGTAACTCTAATCACATCAAAATTGAATGGGCCACAAATGTACTGCTACTGTGTTACTATATAATTTGTTTGTTTTGCTTGTCTTTTTTCTTTCTTGATATAGCTACTCCGGCATATCCATCACCTAACAGGCAGGAGAGAGTAGTCCGGAGCCAGCAGAGGAAATGGAGGACGTCAGGGCCGAGTACTAGCGGCTGGCAACCAAGGAGGAAAAGGCAGCAGCAGCAGCATCTGCAAATGCCCAAGGCCCTAAGTGCCACCAGTACACCATTGCCCTGGTCCAAACGGAGCCGACCGCCGCCATTTCACCACTGCTGCTTTCCCCTATTTCCGCATTCTTTAGTGCCACATTATGCAGAGGCTCGAGGGCATGGAAGACAGTCAGGAGGATTTTTTGGACACTTTGGAGAGGCACTTTAAGACGCTCCTAGCCTGCCGTTAGTGCCCTCTTTTGCCTAATTTAAATTCTTTTTTGGTTGGTGGGATTTGTTGTGGGGAGGGGGTGAATGTGGGAGTTGGGGCATTTTGGGGATTTTAATTATGGATAATTATGTTTTAGGACTTCTTGGACACTATTCAGGATATTGGTTGGAAATAGAGAGAGGAGTGGCTAGTTGTGGGTTTACTAATTCATTTATATTTGTTAGGGAAATACATTTTTTATAGCTGTACATTAAGGCTTAAACCATTTTTGGAGGGATTACTGTTTTACTTTGCACTCCTGCCTTTGAGGGATCTATTTTTTTTAAATATGCTGATAGTGTAACAACAAAATTGTTATGTGGTACCCTCCCTTGTCCTACTACTCTTCCCTCATAGTCTTTGCAATCTGTAACTATATTAACCCCTAACGAGTCAGAGGGTGTGGGTGTGTGCATTTCCATTGTATATAGAATGACTGCAGTTCAACAATGAATCAACCACAGGTCTCTCACCTGTTGAAGTGAGGGCTGCATGGTTTCCCAAGGATCCATAGTTGTGGTAGTAGTAGCAGCAAGGTAGTGCACTAGTCTAACAGTGTAGTCATCAGAAGGGAGGTCCCACTCCCTCCTAGCTGGACTCAAACTGAAGGATAAGGACTATTCATCCGAGGGAACTAAACCAATTTAAATAAAAACTGAATTAATGCTGTTATTATATGCAAGCTTTAAAAAAATGAGACAGTCAACATACACTAGACTACTAGTACACAAGAAGAGAGACAATAGAGAAAATATGATAAGCAATGCTAAATTGATTTATTCAGAATGGTGAGCTAGAAAAAGTTAAAGAATTCAGTCGATTCAAGTTACGAAGTGGACAAGCATAACCTTTGATGCAATAGATTGCCTGACTGATGATGCTGGCAATGATTTTCCTCTGAAATAAATATCGAAAACTGTGCATAGGTGGCTAATATAATTTTGTCAGTGTGGGCAATACTTAGAGATGAAGATCCTTGCCCAGCACTTAGTTGGTGTTGCTTTCACCACATCCGCCCCACTAAGTTTGTGATCAATTAATGGTGCAAATTATTACGTCACACCTCAATAAATCACACAGCCCAGGGGAAGAGGGTTAGGGGTTTGATGAATGGATGGGAAGGGGGATTTGGGAAAAGGTTTGACAAATACAAACACTACACTAGGACAACTCTCATCTTAGCAATGAGCAGCTGACCATCATAAATCTGTTATGAGAGGAAATAGAAATGAAGAATGATGAGTAGTATAGGTAAACCAAACTAAATTGTCCGTCTACCCCCAGAGAGCCCTATGTTACATTATATATCCAAATGTTCTATGGTACAGAGCTTTAAAAGACAGCAAATATATAACAAATTAAATTATCTGTAGGAGTCAAGTAAATAGCACACAGTTCTAATTATCACTAAAAAACAAAATGATGCCTCTGCATTGCTCTTGGAAAGTCCGTCAATCTTGGGTGACTGCCTGATGTGGTTCAGTAAGATAAGCGTGAGTGTGTTATGTTTTTTCCAAAATGGTGCAGGGTAAGGGCCTGTAGATTGAACCAACTGGCTGCATGTAACTATCGGTATTGGGCTGATCAAATTTGCAACTGTTATGATCATCAATTCATCAGCAAGAATCATAACAATAATATTTAGCCAAACAGCAACAGCATGTGCATAATGTGATTATCATTTTTGACTTAATGTCTGTTTCCAGTTACTTTCAAAAACAGGCCCCCCACCCAACTACTACTCAACTTTAAATTGGAGCCCGCCAGCACTGAGCACACACACACCAAGCAACATAGCAGTTTCCCAATCATGTAAAATTTACACACTGCTGTCACTGCTCACTACCACTACACAGAGTTGTGTTGGTCTGTTATTTAACTTTAGGCCACTTTAAATTCATCACCAAATGCATTGGTTTCAGTAGATTTGAAAACTTCTTTCTTCTGGTGGCAGTTCTCGAAGAAGTCACGTCCGCACCTTGAGCCATTCCAACATCTCTGATCCTCCTGACTCCAAGTAAGGTATCCAACTCCGTACCAGCTGTGACCTGAATCCGGACTCAAATGCAATAGACCGAAAACAAGAGAAACATTGAATAATTTTTTGATTAGACTAGATTTGCATTTTTATTATCTAAGGGACTCTTCTGTTTTGATTCTGTGAGGAGTATAAAGCAGAAAACAATAAAACAAAGCAGTATGGAGTGGACCCGGTGAAGAAATCTTGCTATCTCTCAGAGGGGAAGGAAACATAATCACCTTCAGGGAAAAATTGATCAGCCATCGGTAGGCCACCAACATTGTAAATTATCATCGCAAACACATTTTAAGCGTAATAGTTACAGCTGAACAAACACCCAGTGTCACTCAATTGTATTTTGGGGGGCCATGTACTAGAAATAACTGGGAACAATAATTAGGCACACTGACACTCGTTCACGTACCATCTTCCTGCCACCACCGACGTAGACCATTTTAGGCGTCGGCCGGCGGTGGGCGCCATCTTAGGAGCAGCGGGGTCAGCGCTCTAGTCGCGCAGGACTCCCACCCTCCTCATACTATAATATGTGTGTCATAACCAGACGGCGCAGCGGGCTGGCGCAGCGGGCGCGCCGGGCGCGCGCCGAAGGCGCGCCAAAGCCAAGCCCGTCTGCGCCCGTCCGAGCCTGGACCGAGCCCAGGGCCACCCCCCCTGTCTCACCAAGAGCACCAAGGTTGGTGTATTCCTCATATGATTTACATGCATTGAACAACACTTTCCAAAACACACACGATCCACCGGTGTGTATCCATGTGGATCCTACTGGAGGTCCTTTCATGTGCTCTTTGTGCAAAAACATCATACAAAATACACAGAAACTTCCCAAACTAATACAGGCAGCACTAGTGAACGCGCGCTCACTACCTTGCCACAAGATTGAAATACTGGAACTGCTTGCCAGTTATGCTATCGACCTCTTGTTCCTGACCGAAACTTGGGGAGATGAAGCCTCAGGACCAGACTTTAAAGCCGCTATGCCAGAGGATTATTGCGTCTATAGACAAGACCGCAAGGCACCAAAAAAAGGTGGTGGTATCGCAATAATTTATCGCAATACTTTGAAAGTAAAAGCTATTGACCTTAAACATGCGACATGTGAGGCCCTGGTATTTACTGTCTTGCTCAATACCAATGAATCATTCACGGGCACACTACTTTATCGCCCCCCAGGTTCTCGCAACGCTTTTTTGTCCCAACTTCATCAAATCAGTGAACTAGTTGTCGAACATAAATATTTTACTATATTGGGTGATTTTAATTTTCATTTAGAATCTCAGATGGACAAAGACACAGCCCAGCTTATCGTGGACCTATCTGCCGTAGAATTAGAACAACTGATAACGACTCCTACACATAAGGCAGGACACACGCTTGACGGTATTTTTTCCAATAACCCTTTTATTACCGTCAACAAAGTATTACCTCTTGCTTGGTCTGACCACTCTGTTATACTTTTTGATATCAAAATCAAACCAAAGCCAGGTAAAAATGCTTCACATAACTCCCTTTCTACTACCAGAGACTGGCGAAATTTGGATCACAACCATCTTGATCTGATTCTCACAGATGCGTTTGTACACGCAGAGGGGGAAACTGACCCAAATACCGCAGCCGTCGCCTACACTTCTATTCTGGAAAGGACGTTTCAAACTCTAGTACCGTCCAGAATCCTCAAACGTAACAGAAAAAGTCCTTCGGCTCCATGGTTCACAGAACAACTAAGGCTACAACGTCAACATTGCCGCAACCTAGAGCGTAACTGGCGTAAACACTATAAAACACCAGATAAAACAATCTATAAAGCTGCACTCCTTGACTATAAGCAGAAAATAGCCAGGGAAAAAAACACCTATTACACCATCCAAATAGATCAGGCGAAATGCAGCACGAAAAAGCTCTTCGATGTAGTGAATCACCTTGCAGAACCAGCTCACCCTCCCACTGAAACTTCACAAAGTTTATGTAACAAATTAGCTGATTATTTTTCAGATAAGGTCACCTCTATATTTAAGGACTTCACTCCCAATTCAAATACTATGTCACCTATGAACACTCAACCTGAGTTGAACCCAGCTAATTTTTTGGAATTCACCCAGGTACATTCTTACCAAATTCACAAACTTATTCTGTCCACCAAATCAGGTTCTCCTCAGGACCCTTGCCATCCCTCTGTACTTCATTCCATTCCAGACACCATTGTTTCACCTCTGACTTACATCTGTAATACTATGTTCGCATCTGGCATATATCCTAATATTTGGAAAAATACCATAATAAAACCGTTACTTAAAAAGCCATCTCTTGATCCATCTGAGTCTTCCAGCTATCGTCCCATTGCTTCACTGCCTTTCCCAGCTAAGATCTTCGAATCTGTCATGAATGAACAACTATCTGACTACATTCAAGCCAATGACCTATTGAATGACACTCAGTTTGGGTTTCGACAAGGTCATGGGACAGAAACGGCCCTGATCAAGGCTGCTGATGAAATTAGGACTACTATGGACAACGATGGTCAGGCTATTTTGATACTGTTGGATCTATCAGCGGCTTTCGACACGGTCGATCATTCTACTTTGATCGGCCGTGTCGAGGCCATTGGTATCAAACACAAGGCGAAGGACCTCATAGCTTCCTTCCTGGCTGATCGCGTACAGGCAGTGAAGATGGGTCCATTTACCTCACCAACATTTAAACTTCCTTGCGGTGTTCCTCAGGGCTCCTCGCTAAGTCCGACCCTCTTTAACATTTATGTGTCGGACTTGGCGAGAGTAATAAAAGCGCATAACATCAGCCTGACTACATACGCTGATGATACTCAGTTGGTATTATCTATTCACAAAAACGGACCGATGATAGCGGCCAACTTTAAAGATGGTATGCGAGCTATTAGCAGTTGGATGGCTTCCAACTGCTTAAAACTTAACTCTGCTAAGACTGAAGTGATGTTGTTCGGCAAAGTCCAGCCTGCCTGGTCCCCTTTGTGGTGGCCGGAAGAAATGGGCTCTCCACCTGAACCAGTGGACAAAGTGAGGAATCTGGGAGTTACATTTGACGACAAACTTCTTTTTCATCACCATGTGAATTCTGTTGTTTCGTCGTCATTTACATCCTGCGGAAAATTAAGAAGCTTTTGCCATACCTCCCTGCTACAACAGGCAAAACTCTTATCTCAACGTTGGTGTTTTCTCGCACTGACTATTGTAACGCCCTCTTCCTCAATGCGCAGGAAAAAGTCATCTCTAAATTGCAAATGATCCAGAACGCCTCTGCCAGAGTTCTACTAGGCCTTCCAAAATTCGCTTCTGTTTCAAAACATTTGGTCCAACTACACTGGCTCCCGGTCAGAAGCCGCACTAAGTTTAAATCATTGTGTATTGTGTACAAGGCATTACACAACATGGGACCCAAATTTCTCAGAAATTCCTTAAAGCCCCTTCCAACTCGCAGAACGCTTCGTTCTAACACGACCTATCTGCTTCAAACCCCCAGAACAAGGAAGGTAAACTGGGGAGACAGACGTTTTACTGTTGCAGCAGCAAGATTATGGAACTCCCTTCCTTTCATTATAAAATCTAGTCCTACATTACTTACTTTTCGAAAGCAACTTAAGACGCGGTTATTCTCTCAATGAGCCCTCAGCCCTTTAGACTTAGATTTTACTTGTTCTCAGGATTCTGGTAGCATACATAGCTCCTAGCGCCGAGACACCTTCGGGTAATTGTAGCGCTTTAAAAGTTGCATAAATAAATAAATAAATAAACTCTGCCTGCCACAACATGAATCATATCTCAACACACATCACAAATTCACAACAACAACAATCACTTAGCGTGTAATGCATTCCATTTACCTGTTCTTTAGGCGTGGTCACCATGATAATGGTACATTGCAGAATAAAGATCCATTTTACTCACAAAACAGACATTGTCCAGTATAAAGCAAATAATTCCGGGCAGTCTGGATAGGGTAATAAACTAGCAAATGGTAGATAGTCACAGACCATGGTTGGAGGCAGGTACACATTTGTTTGTATTCTTTCCATCCAATGCCTTTGAGGGAAATGGGTATAGGGGAATTCTTTACAGCACAGAGTTGCAACTCTAATTCAGCAAAAAAATATGTCTAAGAGTAAGATGGCAAGGATGAATTAGTCAACAAGACACAAACAAATAAAGTTAAATATTTTCCCCCTAGCTATATTGGGGGTTTTTGGCATCAAAGAATGAAAGCAGATCAACAAAAGATACTGAAAAAGAAAGTTCAATGGTTGCTGGCCCAGGCCTTAAAGTCAGAGAAGTGAAGCTCATTCTCAAACTCTGGTGGTTTGCCTAGAAGAAGGTCATCTAACACACTACTAGTTCCATGACCTGGGTCTCCCTCATGTTCCTCCTGTCATAATTCCAGCATGGAGTAATATGGTGGTGTAAAGTGCTAAATCATTTTGATCATGATTAATGTATCCATGTTTTTGGAGTGAGAGACTGGTCCTTTTAACTGTGACAACATCTATAGCAGCACTGAAAACACACTCTGCGGAGACACTGGCAACCGGGCAAGCCAGATAGTCTATTGCCAGCCCGCTGAGCACTGGTCATTTGCACCTCTTCCCCTATAAATACACCAATGGGTTTTGATCAAGGGAGAGCTGTGTTGGGTCATCCAGATAGGCCTGGACCATCTGCTCAATGGTCATTGCTTGTGCTCCATTTTGCTCAACCTCTTTTGCCAATGCCTCTGATCTGAGCATAAGCCCTGCCAGTAGAAACCACTCAGTTGCAGATATTGGGGCTAATGCTCCTGTTCTTATTGTTGATAGTGTTCTTGATGTTGGTTTTGGTTGGTGGAAGACAACAGCACTGCTCTCAGGCTCTGAACTTGAATGCTGCCCGCATAACTTGTACCCTTGAGGGGTGGACCTCTTTTTCCCTGCCGTTCTTTTTCTAGCTCACTGCCTTGCTCAGATATCCATGTTTTGTATTTTCCAACATCCCCATCTTCAAAAGGAATGAAAGTGGACAGTAATGGTTTGTACTCTGGATAAAGAATTATGGCACAGATGTAATGTTTTGATGACACAATGTCTCTTTTCACGAATGTATTACAAGATACGTGAAGGGTTAAGCTTTCCTCATAGTCATATGCGTTTTGTTTCCTCCATACCTGCAGCACCTCCTTGAGCTGTTCCTGTAGCATGTGCAACAACAGGATCTCTTGCCCCATGGTACTGTCCTCCTTGCTGACTTCCAGTGTGAACGCCTCAAAAGGAAGCAGCATCTGTGACAGGTATTTGACTAGGTCCCATTGGTCCATTTCAATGATCATGCCTTTCCCCTCTTTGCATGACATATTAAATGATAGGTCTGTACTGCTCAAAAAGGCGTTCAATAATGTAATACTTCAAATTCCAACGTGTCGGCACCTCCTGTATGAGTGCTTTAACTGGCATTCTATTATCACACTGAATGACCCTTAGCAGTTTCCTGTTTTTTTATAGAATGGCTGAAATGAGTGCAGATGCTTCTGCAGGAGTAAAGTAAGATGCTTTCTTAGTCTTCTTTTTTGAGAATGTTCTGTACAATGATGGTGATGCAGTGCACCAAACACAGGACCCTGAACTAGCCACCATCAGCCATGGCCTTAACTATATTACTGTTATTGTCCATGGCAACAAATCAATCTTTAGCCCTTTTGGTTGCAGCCATTCAAAGACCTTGTTGGTAAAGTCTTCTGAAATGTTTGCAGCTGTATGGGATTTCTCCATGGTGAACATGGCTTCTGCTGCATGCTTCAGAGCAGCATTATAAATCGCAGCAGTGTCAACAACTGCAGATATTTTTTCTCTATCCAGCCCCCACAAAAGAGATCCAGTGTACAGTGATGCACATGTAAATTAGTCGCTTGGCAACTGGTCCACATGTCTGTTGTCAGGTGGATACTGTGAACAGCAGTCTGCTGCAAAGCTTGTACAAGCAATTCAAGCACATTGTGATGTAATACTGAAACAACAACTCTGGTGAAATAAGTCCAGCTGGGAGACCCCTAAACTGTTAATCGCCGATCAGGGAGCTTGCTGCTTAATCCCTGCCACGTACCTGCTGCGCAATCACCTCTGTCACTTCTGGACCTCGCGGTACCCGCTGCGCGGGTCCCGCATCGGCCGCCTTGCTGGGCGCTTTGCTTTGCTGAGGAGCAGGATTTTCGTTGGGACTTTGGCCGCATTACAGGGCGGGAAGAGAACATTCCTGCAGGGCTGCGAGTGCCAGGTGAGGGACAGGGACTCCATTTCCCAGGAGTCCCTGTGTTGCCATCACCTGCACCTGGACGCTCTCCCTGGTTGCCCCGCCCCCGACCACCGAGCTGAAGGTAGCCGCCGGCTTCGAGACTTTGGGAGACGCCTAAACTGTTAATCGCCGATCAGGGAGCTTGCTGCTTAATCCCTGCCACGTACCTGCTGTGCAATCACCTCTGTCACTTCTGGACCTCGCGGTACCCGCTGCGCGGGTCCCGCATCGGCCGCCTTGCTGGGCGCTTTGCTTTGCTGAGGAGCAGGATTTTCGCTGGGACTTTGGCCGCATTACAGGGCGGGAAGAGAACATTCCTGCAGGGCTGCGAGCGCCAGGTGAGGGACAGGGACTCCATTTCCCAGGAGTCCCTGTGTTGCCATCACCTGCACCTGGACGCTCTCCCTGGTTGCCCCGCCCCCAACCACCTCACCTGCTTATTAGGAGCAGCTGATACCCGCTATGCGGGACGCCCGGGGCTAAGCCCGGGCAAAGGGCGGGCCCTCTGTGGCCCTCAGAGGCCGGAGGAGCTTGGCCTGGGCCACTCACGCTGTCAGTTGGTTATCAGCCCCTGGGACCACGGACCTCTAAACAATTGTAAGTCTGCCAACTGTTTACGTTACTATTTTTTTAACGGGACCAATACACCAGATTGACTTTTGTGCCTGACTAAACGTAATTGCTGAAACCTCCCACTGCTATATTATCTGGGTATGTTATGAACTGCCGAGAGACCAGAAGTATGGCAGCTGCAGGAGCAAAAAAATTGACTGGTACCCTTGATGACTTTATTGTTCGGACTCATGCTTTAATAGATGAAGGGATTATTTTATTGGATAGAAGGGTGTCCCAAGACTTGGCTATGGCCAAGCGATCCTACTTAGGCCTCATAGCTCAAGCTTGTACCCCACATGCTGTAACAGGTTCAAATACTTTTGCCATTGTACACAATGAGGGGGGCCATGTTGTCTTAAGCTCTCAGGAAGGTTTGGAGGCAACACCTAATCTCGCTTTGCTAGTAGACAGCGGTTCAGTCGATAATGAGTCTGAAAGTGTTTCCATGGCTAATGCACTACATCAAAGGGGCATGAAAGAGGGGGCAATTCCCAAACAAAAGACCAAACCTGTTGTTCGCAAAGGGAAAAAAGCACATATCACCCATAACCAAGATCTAACCACTCCAGACCCGGTGCTCCTAAACTCGAGCAGTAACCTGGTTACTCATACTATTGACACTGGGGGAGTGCACCAAGCCAATGTTGGCCTACCCCTAAGCCTACCAGATGATACGGTTGTAGACAGCAGTTTAGAGGAAATCTTGGAATTAAGTGGTGCAGTAGACAATCATGTCAGAAGCAGCGAGGATAGGAATAGCCTAAGTATGGTAAATAATAACATCTTTGAAATGTTAAAAATCCTCCTTGAACCCATCGAGGTTGGGCTACGCTGCTTAGAAACAATTCTAAAAAACATTCATAAAGACATAAGTGCCCCTAGTTTCAATCTGAATAATAAGATACCCCATGCAAAAACTATAACGAATAAGCCATCTCTAGCTGATAAAAATGTCCCCACCACCAAAAAAAACGTGCCCAGCAATCCCGGTAACACCATCAATCCAGGAGGCACTACCTCAAAGACCCCTGACCCAAAACAAACCCCGAACCCAGCTAAACCGAAGGTAACCCCTCAAGTCAAATTTAAAGACCCCACACCCCGACCCCTAAACTGGATCAGGCCCCAAAAGACAAGAGAGAGTCCCGGAGAAACATCCATCTTCCCCCGGATGCATGTTCTTATGTTGTGATCCTGACCGGGGTCACTGAACTTGCATCAACTGAAATAGAATCTTACCAGGCCCTAAAAAACAAGGTATGTCATAGGCTGTCTAAAAATCACCCATTACAGCCCGGCATGCCTAGTAACATCTTAATGGTGGAGAGAACTCCTTGGGTTGGCGGTAATAGGAAAAATCTACAAGGTGACTGCATTGTGGTCACCTTTGAGAACCCACAGGTGGCAAATTACATCTGTGCTGGCACTCCGCGCTATCAGGCAAGCACGGTCATTGCCAGGCCTCTCTTCTACTTCTACGCACAGGGGAATCAACTAGACAAAAGATGGAGCTGGTTAAGGGGCCCCCAGGAACATAAAAACAGACAGAGGTTCAATCCCCCATGGGAGGCTCAACCCCGTGGCTGGGAGGAGGGTGGTGAGGATGGATGGAACCTGGTCAGGAGAAGAAGGGCTAGACCTTTCCAGGGAGGGTTTGCTGCAGGGCCCTAAAATAGCTACCCACATTATGACCACCACTTTGTGAACGGGCAAGAAAACTATTTAAACGTTCCAACGTTTAATCACTATGACTGCCCGTCATTTATGGAATGGGTAGATTGACATAAATTGGGCTCATCCATCAAACAGTTGCAAAACACCCCTTCCATTTCCCCACAGAGTAGTCAGCCCGCACAAGAATCAAACATCGAGATAAATACTGACTCAGTGTTAACTATAGGTCAGGGTACTGAGGGAGGAACAGCACTCTGTGCAAAAGATGAAAATGAAAAGGGCAGGCGGGGGATTACATTGGCCACATGGAACATTGGGGGCCTCAGGAGTAAAATTGATGACCCACACTGGAGAGACCTTATAGGCACCATGGACATAATAGCCATGCAGGAAACATCGGCCACCGAAAACTTACTTACAGTGGACGGCTTCACTACCTTCTTTCTCCCAGCAGTAAACTCAAAGCGAGGGCGGGCCAGAGGTGGTCTGGTTACATTGATATCCGCCAAAATTCCAGGCGTCTATAAAGAAATTCCTACCGGTAGTCCTTACTGTCTTGCAGTCTTAATTACACACAGGGGCTCTAATGCAGTACTGTTAGTGAATTTTTACAACCCCTTTGATAGGGAACATCCAGTTGGCAATTTGCTGAGGTTAAACTCTTTTTTAGTTAACTTCAAGGAGTCTATAGAGCCTGAATGTATTGTTATTCTACTGGGAGATTTTAATGTTCATTGTTGCCAGGATAAATGTCCCCCCAACGTTTTATTTGGCCCCCCGGAAGAAAAGAACATCCACTTCGAACACTCAGAACAGGGAACTTTTTTAGAATCCCTTTTGGCTGAAAATGGATTAATGTTGGCAATCGGGGGGGAAGAGGACATTCCCACTTTTACGGGTCACGGCAGCGGGTCCACAATTGATTATATTTTCTTGAGTAGTAGTTATGGTAGTCAAATTACTAGTTACTCTGTTGTAAGGTCCCATTTCAGTGACTACAATCTGGTTGTATTAAAAGTCATGAATGTATTTGATATCAAGGAAAGTAGCTTGAGTTTAGTGGATAAATGTGATATACGACCAACTGACCAGGCACGCAGAATTAAGTGGTGTAAAATAATTCCTGAGGATTTTTTTGGTAATCTGTGTATCAGTAGCCAGGAGGCTTTAAAACTCTGTATGGATGATCAGGCGGGGGACAACGAGGTAATAGAGGCGTATAAAAGGGTCTGCGCCGATATTCTGTCCAACCTGACGCAACAGGGTAAAGGGAAAACTCAAGGAAAGGAAGGCTGGTTTGACAACAAATGTTCCGCTGCTAATCATAAGTTAAAAGTAGCTCTTAAATCTAAACCAGTAGATAGAATGCTTGTGGCTACCCTTAGGAAAGAATACAAGATCACCATTGAAAAAAGGCGGCGCGAGATCAGAGAGGACGCTTGGGCCGACCTGACCTCAATTGATGTCTTGAAAAGTAGCGCCAAATTCTGGGCCGTGGTCAACCAACCCTTCTTCTCGGATTCAAGCAATAACGAACTGGATTGTGGCATCCAAGAAGACAAATTGCACTTGCACTTTAAATCTGTTTATGAACAGGAAACCCCTGGGGCTGAGGACACGACCAGCTTTTACCAACTCCCTTATAGCCTAACGGTGGACGAGGAAGAGGTGGCCGTGGCCATTGAGAAAATGACCAGCAATAAAGCTCCCGGGCCGGATGGGGTTCCCGCCGATCTTTTTAAAGTTGACATTTTATTCTGGTCCAAAATTTTAGCTAGAGTTTTCAACAGAATTTTTAAAGCAGGTATCCCAGAATATTTACAAAAAAGGGGACGGGGGAACCCGGAAATTATCGCCCTATATCCCTTATAGATTCCGCGGTTAAGGTCCTAGGGAGAGTGGTCCTAAGCAAACTTACTAAATGGTTAGAGGAGACTAACACCCTCTCCCCCCTTCAGTATGGTTTTAGAAAGGGGCGCAGTACCATCGATCAAAGTTTAAACCTACAACTGCTTATAGGGAAATACACACAAGTAAAGCAAGGATCCCAGTATATTGCCTTCATGGATCTGTCCTCGGCATTTGACCGAGTCAACAGATCCAAGTTGTGGGGCCAGCTTCTTAGTATAGGAATTGACTCAAATATTGTGTATTTTCTAGCAGACCTTCATAGGGACCTTACCGCCACGGTCCGTTACGATAGAAAAGGGAACTGCACAGGGAAAATTAGTATTACCAACGGTGTAAGGCAGGGTTGCATTCTTGCTCCCCTGCTCTTCACACTATATATTAATGACTTGGGTGGAATATTGGGCACAGCTTGTAAGGACATACCCAGGGCAGGGAAATACCTACTGCCTGCATTACTGTATGCGGACGACGCTGCTCTTATAGCCAGAACCGCAGTGGGTCTACAAAGTCTGTTGAACTCTTTTTATACTTTTATGACAAAACTGGATTTAAGTATCAATTTTGGCAAATCTCATGTTATGGTGGTAGGCCACAATGCAAAGGCCAAAAAAATGTTATGACACTGCACTGTAACGGCCACAAGTTATCAAGAGTTTCTAGATTCCCTTATCTGGGTGTTGTGTTTGATGACCGCTCCACATGGCACCCCCAAATGTTGGAGAAAAAAAAGGTTTTGGCACGATCCATATCTGCGGTCCTGGGTTTTTCACGCAAACTTGGGGTGAAGCCCATAGAGGCAGTTTTAAATGTGTACGCTGCTAAATGTATTGCCAGCGCTATGTATGGTGCAGACCTGTGGGGCTTTAGGCCTATTAAATTTCTCCAAGTGATTGAAGATAATTTTTTAAAATCTATTCTTTCCTTGCCAAGATCCACTGCCAGCTTCATAGTACATCAGGAATGCAGGGTGGATTTCTTGGAAGATCGAGTTTCTATGGCCCCCCTTTTAAAATGGATATCTGTATGGCTCAACTTAGAGCTGGAAGTTAACCATGAAATCCTGAAGGACTGCTTAAAGTTAGATCATTGGAACAAGATTCCCTGGCTGAAATATGTTGAACAGATGTGTGTAAAGCTGGGACGGCCTGAACTGTTCTACAATCCATCCGCCCTTGTGAAAGCTGATTTGAAGTGGACAAAGAACACTTTTTTGCAGTATAGTGGAATGGAAAGAGAAAGCAGGGAGCTGTTAAAGTCCTCTGTTAGGACTCACCAATTGATTGTTTCTTCAGACCACGAATTGGAACTCTATCTGAAGGTTGTTAACAACCCAAACCACAGGTACCTTCTTACCAAGTTCCGATTGAACAAATTCCATTTGTTAATCTCTGGCCGTCCTGGCTGGACCAGGGACTTGGATTTGAACATATGTAACTGTGATGGTTACTCAATCATGGACACTGCCCATTACTTATTTTTCTGTGCCCACTTTAAAGACATCAGGAAAAAATTCATTATTCCCCTATTAAAGGGGAGAGGGTTCAGGCAGGTCAAACCAGCTTTACTGTATCTCCAACTGTTAACAGATATTTGGGAAATTTATAATGTGGCTAAATTTTTAACCATCGCAGTGAGATTGGGCAAAAAGATTAATTGGACGTAGAACATCCACCATAAACATTGCCCACTGTATACTTGAATCAAGTTTTCTATCTTGTGAATTTTTAACTGATGCATGACTCTTTTTTAACTGTAGAATGATACTCTTTTTAATGCTGTATTGTGATTCTTGGACCATTTTTTATGTGTGTCTTTTACTTTTATGGTTTTTGAATATTGAACCGAATAAAGTATTTCTTGACTGAAGTCCAGCTGGGAACCTTCCATTTTGGGCATATGACTGTCACAAATTCAAGAAAACCCACCCCTTCTACAAATGAAAAAGGGAAGAGGTACAGCTCTAGTATTTTGGCCAGCTTCACGTTGCGTTCACACTGCCCCGAGATCCTAAAAATGCCAGAATAGCCTGGATTTATTTATTTTCTGATGCCACCGATGCAGGTGACTTCTTGAGAGCAGGTAGTGGTAGACTCAATGTGCTTTTCAGCAGGGCAGTCACTGTCCTCTCTTGCCTTTGTGTCTCGAACTGAGTCGTATGCCATTGCATTGTTGCTTATGTGGGTAATACTACTGCACTGCTGGGGAGAGGGCTGCTTTGCGCAATGAAAATGTATTCCTCTTCTACACCTTCCCCCGTGTTTGGATCGGATTTGGATTCCCTGCTCAGCTGGATTTTACCCCCTTCACCAACAGCACTTGCAGTATTTTTTGGTTGCCTGGTGTGCCTCCCAATAGATCGAATGGTGCTTTCTCAATTGGGTTGTTAGGCCCCAAGTACCCTAGTTTGTACCAAGCTTACCTTGACTTCTACTGGCTCGGCAAAGTGAGCATGGGGCAATGTTCACCGCCATCTTGCTAACCGAAAACATTTCCCAAACTGGGGAGCTCAACTGTCTGATGCTGGTTCCACTGCCAATGTTGGATGAACTGGCAATAGGTGGGTGTTTTGACGTTCGACTCTCTGCAGTGCCTACTTCTACTGAGATGGTTGTGGATATAGGTCGCAACCGGGACTTTGCAAATATGGCAGCTGATAGTGGTTGTATCTGTGGTGCCATTGTCGCATCCCTCCTGGGAAGAAAGCATGGGGTAACGTCTGTCTCCACTAAGACTGGGTTAACATCCATAATGACTGGCTCGTCATCATCCTCCTCTTCTACATCTGCCTTTATAACTCTAAGGCTTTTTGGAAACTTCCTTTTCCCTGGCCTTGTGCCGTGTCTCACTCTAAGACTGAGGTGGGACCCAAGTGGTGTCTAGAATATCGGAAGGGGGCTTGAAGTGGAAGGTGATGCACCTCTAATCCACTTTTTTCTAGCTGAAGATCTGAAAGACAATGGATCTTTTGAAAGAGCAGATTCCTCTACTTCCTCAGAATGAAGCACAAATCTCTTGAATTGCTCCTACTTTGGGAGGAACTACTATTGCTCGTTGCAGCGGTTGTTGCTTTTGTCTACTTCTCTGAGTCTCTTGCAACACTTGGATACTATTTTGCGACAAGTTAATTTCAACATAACTGCTTGTCAGCACTGCTGTGATTAGACTAGCTGCCTCTGTGACAGACATGGGCTTGGGCCTAGATTGGGTGGGTACACTGATGTGGAGGTGCTGCTCCTGGCTTACTCCCCAGAGAACGGTGCAGCAGGCACAGTTTTCTTTCTCCCAAACAAATTCT
Organism: Lissotriton vulgaris; assembly: GCF_964263255.1. Classification (NCBI taxonomy): domain Eukaryota; kingdom Metazoa; phylum Chordata; class Amphibia; order Caudata; family Salamandridae; genus Lissotriton; species Lissotriton vulgaris. The sequence continues at coordinate 41,826 of NW_028252920.1, forward strand.
GGGTCGATATACCAGTAGTAGTAAGCTCCTTCTGCTTCTCACTGACTACTTTCTTAATTGCACCTTTCTTTGGGGACATCTTGAAGCTGTCAGCTAGCAGTGGCACTTAGCTTCACAAGTTGAAGCGATGTCTGTGATGTATGGGTCGGTCGGCACATTGTGCACAGGCTTTTTTCTGGAAGTTCTTTGGGTGAAATTGTCTCTTTAGCACCTAAAAGAAAAGAAGCAAGAAGGACATCAGTGAAATGTGGCAGTGTTGCAGTTCAATTAGGAGTACAAACAAACACAGTATAATTTATTATGATCACGGGCTACTCTTATGATGAACAATTAACAATACAGTGTATCTATTTGTAAAATGGAAAATCACAGCATCATAAACTTTCATGGTGACTAACTGTATGCTCAGGAAGGAGAATAAAGAGCACAGACAACAACAACATGAAGATGCAAGTGTTTGCTTTATGTGCATCATGTCACTCATGCGAAATGCAGCACTCAGGGAGGTGCAGCTGACAAATGACAATGGAAGGAATAATCCTTAGACAATGAATGCTGTTGTGCAACTATTGTAGATATGGGGTTGACTGATGCCAGATGTAGTGAAAATGGTATGAACAAAAAAACTAAAACAGTTACAATAAAGCTGTTTCATCCAACAGACAACACAGAAACAGTTGTTTCATACACCAGTGACCTGTACAGGCACATTGGCAAACTAGGCCACATAGAGAATTATTTCAATACGCGCGGGGAAGCACTTTGGCGTCCAATTAATAGATGGAAAGCCGGCATTATTTCTAGCGGTATTGGATAATCCAAAAAACCTATGTATTCAACTCATTTGTCCTAAGTACTTACTGTTGTAACTATATTGATCCTGTCTAAATCAATGCTTCCTCATTTGTGTAACTGTCTATTTTGTATCACTTGCTGTATAGTTTATTTATTTATGTTCTGTTATTCCCTTTTTTTTCTGTAAAGTGACTCCTGCTTTTCCTGGGAAAAAACAATTAAAAAAAAAAGAGAATTATTTCAAGTTCGAGTTCAAGTTCAAAGGACTTTATTCGAATTGAAAACACAATTCATTAAAGTATACAGATAAAAACAATATTAAAAATTTCATCTTTCAATCTAAGTTGAGCATTATTAATATAGTTTGACTTTTTATAGTTTTAAAAGAAAAATGTAAAAGGCATAAAACACTACAATCAGTTAAAATACAAGATAGTTAAAAAAGACTTAGATAACTCTTATTATCCCATGACAATGGTTTTTCTCACTTTTAAGATTGTATTCAGAAAGAGGCTCACTGTGCTAATAGTAAGGGTGTCATCTAGGGATCTAAGCTTATTATAGGCATCTCTTGCTTTCCTTAAGCCCCAAGATAACAACAAAGGTTTTAAGATTTGATGTCTGGAATGGCTATATAAAGTGCAAAAAAGAATACAGTGTATATTTGATTGAAATGATTTGTCATCACAAGGACACCGCCTTTTTACTTCAATATTACAAATATATTTAAAAACATGGAGAAAATGTAGTGAACTGTGCAACATGTTTCCTTTATGAAAGAAGAAACATTATTTACAAAGAAATAACTTGGCCTCTACTGTAACAATAGACAACTCACCAAAATATATTTAAAAAATCGATTAAAAGTACAAATAAACCCAGGTGCACAGCCCCAATCAAACAAACAACACCAGTTTTTCAACTTACTTGAGAATTCTCAAAAACAAAGTCCTTAAATCTAATAGCACATGCAGCAGACACAAAGAGTGATCCTTATAGCTCCAAATCGAAATGAAAAGTGACCGGGATATAGACGCGCCCACTGCGTGGCCACTTTATGGCCTCCATTAGGTAGCTTCTTTGAGGGGCGCTGGGGAGGTGGGAGATTCGGGCAGGGGATCAGTGGGGAAAAGGGCAAGGGTCCCGGAGCCTAAGGGCAAATAACCTGTGAGTGTTGAGGATAGGGCAAAGCAGTGTTGAGGTGGCAAAGGCTGCAGTGGACGTCTGCTGATGCTTTCTTCAAACAAGAGAGGCCTCGCATCAGTCAGCTGTGACTGTAACCAAGGGAGAGCTAGAGGGACTTGTTCTTCAAACTTAAGTCTGTAAAACTGACAAAAAAGGTTGGGGATACTGTTTAAGAGGCGCATTGCCGGTCAGATGTGAACTTCTGCATTAATTTACACCCCAATGCTAACCAGGACTCTTTTCTACATACAAATCTGTTATTACTGGGGGGGCTCTGTGGAGGGCGGATTGTCCTTTTGCAAGACTCTAACCTTACCTGGGACTCAGAAATCGATTGCACCCACCCCCATAAAACATTCACTGGGGGTTTCCGAAAGCATTGAAACACAAATACCTCTCCTTGGGGGCTAGTGAATGCTTGAAGAACTGTTGACCTCACAACTAATTGCAAGTACTCATGCCTAGACTATGTCTTCATCCGTTCAAGCCCTAACTGACGCAATATTAGATGTAGCTATTAGCCCAAGTACATTTTCAGACCATACCCCTGTGGCCTTGATTCTAGAGTGGGCCTCACCTATACCTAAATATCGCTGTTAGCTTTTCCCAGGAGCCCTCATGATGGAAATGTCTGTCTTTGTTATCATCCCCGAAAAAGCAAAGAACTCAGGAGAGGTTGGAACTCGATGCTGAACTCCAGAAAGTTGAAAAGGCCCATAAAGATATCTCGATTTTATTACTACAATGGAAGAAAATAGCTCTAAGGGGGAACTTAATGTGGTTTATACTAATAGAGAGGGGTTTACTCTTCTATGCCTTAAAAAATAACATAAGAGCAGGTTAATAGGGTGGGGTCCCACCTACATCGACAACTCAGAGCCAAACAGGAGAAATAATTAATTGGTAACATTACCCAGCAGCTGGGGCCACAGGCTAACTCCGGAGACAATAAGGCACGAGAATGCCAAGAATTCTATAAACACCTATATTCCTCTAGTTCATTGAATGAAGCAGAGCAATTGGCATACTTGGGTGGGTTGGTGCTCCCCCAGGTGTATGCAGACAACAACGAGGAGCTGCGAGGTTCTATTTTCAGAGATGAGGTCTAGGCAGCTATTGATTACCTGAAACTACATAAATTCCAGTTACCCAATGGGTTAACAGCCCAATTTTATAAAACCTTTAGTGCTGAACTGGTGCCCCACCTCACACCTGTTCAAACACATGCCTGAGGCCCGCGCTGTCACCCCTTCACTATCCCAGAGCCTAGCAAGGATCCGAACTCCTGCTCTTCTTATAGGCCAATAGTGCTTCTTAACCTTGAGGTTAAAGTATACTTGAAAATATTAGCCACCAGATTTGATGACCTCGTGCCTGCCATGGTCTACCTGGATCAGTCGGTCTTCAATAAAGGTAAAAGAAACTCCACTGCGCTACACTGAGTCGAGTGAATGGCGGAGAGGGTTAGGGTCATGTCGTTCACAGTGATTTGGAGTGCGACGTTTGTCCCACACTGTAAAGTCATCAGGAAAGGTTCCATGCACAATGCAAGATGGCACAGCTTCCTTTCTGCTGCTCGAGTACATATTCTACTCAAAAGTCAATGGAATATTTCTCAAAGCGAGTGGTCACGACCTGCTATAACCACTCTTATTGAGAAATCCGACGACCTGTGTTCAGAAATCTCACCAGGAGATTGATTTACCTTGCCATCAATCACCAACTAGACCTTGGCGAATGCGAGCAAGTAAAAATGTCGACGGGAGGTGGATTTTCCTCACTCGCTAACTTGACATTGACGAGCAAGGAAAAATACTCTGCTCTACTTCGAGGAGTAGAGTTTTTGGGAACTCACCGTGCTCTGTGAAGCACAGAGTACGGTAAACTTCACAAGGTCCTCGAAAAAAGATGAGTTTATCACCCAGGTTTCATTAAAAGGAGGAAGACCCATGCCAATCTATGGAGGGTGGTGTACCTTGTTGAGAAGGCCAAAAAAAAGAATATTCCAGTGGCATTTCTGGTGCTAGATGTCGAAAAGACTGTCAACCAGGTAGATTAAATTTCCTCACTCTCCACTGATCTCGCTTCTGTGAGCAATTTATAGCCATGGTACAGGTGAATTATGCCAGACCACATTCCCAAGTATCAGTTAATGGTGTGGGATCAGGCCTGTTCAGGCTCGAGAGGGGGACAAGACAGGGATGTTCTCTAGCCCTGCTGCTGTTTGCTCTTAGTATCAAACACCTAGCTGCCGAGATATGCGCCACGCATTCCATCGGAGAACTACATTTTAGTCAGTATAACACAAAATTGCACTTTTAGTAGACAATGTGTTGTTATCACTAACCTCACCCTTATCATCACTAGCAGATCTGCAATCGATATTTGCAACCTATGTGAACGTAGTGGGTTTCCCTACTAACTTACATAAATCCTTCCTGTTGAACCTAACTCTGCCGGCCCGTGACATGGAGGCCCTCTAGGGATCTGCCTCATTAGGCATTACATTTACTCCTAGAATTGCAGACTTATATAAGGAAAACTACACCACTATGCTTACATCAACTGAAGTCAGGTTTCAGAAGATTCGTTTGCATGTACATTTCCTGGCTCAGCTGCATTTATTCGATTAAAATGACTGTCCTACCGAAACTGTTATATATTTTTTTAAGGGCTTCCCATTGAGATGGAACATGACTTTTTTTCAATACTACACTTGTTAGTTACTCACTTTATATGTCAAGATTGTAAGGCATGCCTGCACTACCTATAAGTTACTTAGACTACCGACTTACACCTGTATTATAAAGCAGCACTGCTACGAGTAATCTCTGAATGGTCTTCAAAGTAGTCAGACATTGGCGTTACAAGGATAGGTAAGTGGTGGATAGATACATCTGGGATCTTCTGTGGAAACCTAAGGGGCATAGGCCCCCTAATGCATACCTCAGCTCTCCCACAAAACAATGCTCACATTGTTGGACAGGGTGACCTTGGCCTCCAACTGGACCCCGTTACTTTAGACTTTTACACACATTCATTTAATCTCAGCCTTCCCACCAGCACTACAACCAGACCCATTCGACCTATGGATGGAAGGGGAATGTTTTACCATCTCTGACTTGTTCCACGGCTGGGAAATTCTCACATTTGAGAATTGTCAGCAAGACTTTGACCTTCCGAGTTTAAAGCACTATCACTATACCCAGTTGAAGCACTGAGACCTTTCCCTGGATGTTCGAATAGTGGCCACTCGCGACCTTATTTCCAACAAGTATTTTGCTTAAATGGCAGGAGTTCTAAGGGGTTCATTTCATTCCTTTGCTCCTTAGTGATCACAACCATTGATTCCATAAGGCCCATCACATCACTTTCTGAGAACGGATACTTGGGGAAATTATCTCTGAGGATCGGTAGTACAAACTCTGGAGGGACATTCCCAGATTCAATCATTCTGTTGGAAAGTGGACGCACACTACAAATTACTGTTCAATTGGCACCTAAACCCCACCAAACTGAAAAAAATCTTTCCTGCCACATCTTACCTTTGTTGGAGGGGTTGTGGGCTATCTGGGGATTTTCACCATATATGGTGGGATTGTCCGGTCATTCAGAGATTCTATCCCAAATTAAGGAGATTTTAGTGTACCTGAACCCTAATACCCCTTAGTTTATCCTGCTGGGATTGAGGACTGATTCACTTAGGCATCAAACCTCTAGCGACCAAAAGGTGCTGTGGCTGTGCCTCGGGGTGACCAAGACAGCCCTGGTGGCCCTCTTTTACATATGAAAACTATTCTATCAAATTATTTAATGCCATTTTACTCTTTATATACTATTAATTGTTTTCTTTTCTTTGTACCCCAAGGATATTTTTCTCTTGTACCTATAGAATAAACCATGTAAATTTTCACAATTTTGTTTTAGGTAATGGAGCATTATTTTGGAGGCCCTGCCAGCACTTTTGCGCCACCAGAAGATCACTTTTTAAACTTTCTGGTGGTGGAATGTGCCACTGGGATATTTATAAGGCCAGATAAAGCCACCTTACGTGTCTTTTCATGGACTTATACATATGTGCCCCTTTCACACAGAAAACTGTGTGGAAGGGGCTGTTCCCAGCAACATCCATGGTTTTTTGACACCAACCCAGATTTCGTAGAAATCGTAAGTCTGAGGCAGCACCAAAAATGTATGTCTTCACAGGGGAGTTGTAAGGGAGGCACAACAAGGGGAAATATCTTTATTTCTCCTCGTTTTTCCCTTCCTATATGTGCTGCATTCTGTAGCACACATAGAAAGAGGAAAAAGCCTCTTGTGATTGTTTTTGTGCAGGAAGGTTTCCCTTGCTGCACAAAAATAATCATCCCCCCAACGCAGGCACCCTTGCACAATGGTGCAAAGTTGTTTGTGTTGGTGCTTTGCAGCCCAAAGTGTGCCAGCACAGGGGAAAAGGACAGGATTGCGTCATAACTGATCGATACAGTGCAATCCTGTCCTATTCTTTTGCTGTAGGGCAAGGCAGCAGCAAGGCCTGCTGTGCTGCCCTATGGCAAAAACCCCATAAATAAAGCCCAATTCTTCTTTTATTTCATTAAATGCTGTCAGCATGAAAGTGAATAAAATTAGCTAGTGTGTTGGATGCATTAGCAAGAAGTCCTAATATGGATATATCCACAGACATGGATATTAAGGGTGGGCGTAGTGGGCTTAGTGGGGCTTCGCGAAGCTACGCGAGACACTATGTCCACCTACGCACTTCGCGTAGCCCCATTACGCGCCACCGCCCTCCCTCCCCCCTCCCTAAATACTTAAATTACATTTTATAAAATGATTAAAAACCACTTACTTGAATAGAAAGGCGCATGCGCGGGCGGCCGCGCATGTGCATTACTATTAAAGACGGCGGCGCGAATCGCGCGATGACGAGAGGGAGCCCCGGGGACGCGGCGGACAAGGTAAGTGGTTTCTAATTATTTTATAAAATGCAATTTAAGTATTTAGGGAGGGCGGGAGGGAGGTGGGTGGCGGGCAACTGGTGGGCAACTTCGCTACGCCCGCGGGGTAGGCGTAATGTTGCCTGCTACGCCTACTTCGCAAATGGCGAAGTAGGCAACACTACGTCCACTCCGTGGGCGTAGTGAAGTGCTACGCCCAGGGTTAATGGATATGCTTTTGAATCTGTGGAGTAAACCACACATGCTGTATCTCATTTGGAAGTAGCTTCCATGTTCCTACTAGAATGTGCTGTGAACTTGAAGCCTGTTGGTTCCACTGGGTTGCTAGGTACACAGAGTACACAGAGCTAAGAGCGAATTGGGGATAAGGGTGTGAAAGAGACAGAATTGTAATAAAGTGTTGTTCAGTTTTTAACTTTAAAGAAAAGTAAGCTAAATATCGGTTTGGACTCGGGAACACGCCGAGACAGTAATCTTGTTTTGAAACAGAGGGAACGGGATAACAAATGCCAACCATTCACAAGGGGATATACAGGTCTCTGAAATGAAAGACATGATTTCATTTGCCGGCTTTCTCATGATCATGGAGTGGAAAGTTGAAGAGGTAGCAATTTTATAGTTGCTTTCTATGAGAGTGATGTACCATTCTTGTGCTTAGTTTTTAAAACTTTTTGTAGTGTCAAAACTATTGATAAAGAGCTAACACAACAATATAATCTACCAACTCAATTCACTGTTATTTACATAACTTTTTCATTACTAAAAAGATGTTCATTAGTAATGAAGATGTATATGGGAGCTAGATTAAAAGGAGTATGACAGTAATGTGAAAATAAATATATATCAGATTAACTGTATCTGACAGAAGGTATGTGTTTTAAGCATGGGCGGAAAATCCGTTTCGCTCGCGGATTTTCGGTAAATTCGCAATCCGCAAGATTCGCGAATCTCCCGCAAAATCCGCAAATCCGCGAGCAGCGGATTTTATGGCTTGCTCGCACTGTTCGCGTGAGTTCGCGGCTTCCCAGTACAACTTCGCGCCCCGCGAATAAGCGCAAAATTGCAGAAATACGATCTTAGCAAAACTGAAACTACTTACCAGGTTCAAAAGTTCAGGCTCATCATTAGTAGCCATTTCCTGAGGGGCCCCTCCAGAGTTCAGTTGCCAGTTGCAACTATTATGTGACCCTGCTCTGAACCTCAGAATAGTTACACATATGCCACAAAGGTCCTGAATTACAGCTAAGGGAGACAAGCAGGAGCCAGGCTGGAAGTTCAAATCCATTAATCAGCCCCTAATTCATTATTGTCAGTTGGGGCAGGGCAGGTGTTGTAACTCATTTTGCAACAATGAAAGCACTTAGCAAGTGCAAAAGATCACTAATCAGGAAGCACTAAGGAAGCAGGTGCCAGCTAAAAAAATATTCTGTGACACATTAATCAGCCCCAAATTAATTCAGGTCACTTGAGGCAGGGAAGGTGTGCTTGCTTTGCCACAATAATGTACACTGACTGGACAATCAGAGGGTGCTGTGATGAAACAGAGGGTGGCATGGGTGGGCCAGAGGGTAGCATGAGTAGTCAGAGAGTGGCAGTGGTGACAGAGAGTGGCAGTGATGAAGAAGAGTGTCCCAAACAGGCTGGACACGTAGAAACAACAAGTTCGCGAAACTTGCGACACGACAGGTAAGTTCGCGTTCGCGAAATTATACAAAACCCTCGCGAACTGGCAGAAACCCGCGCGAACACACAAAAAAAAAATCAGCAAATTCGCGAGAATTCGCGGATTTTGCGAATTGCGAGTTCGCAAATCCGCAAAATTCGCGAACGCGAGATTCGCAAAATTCGCCCATGCTTAATGTGTTTACGATGTTAATAGTTTTGAAAGTTAACGTGAGTAATGTCTTTAAAAATGACAATATTTCAAATGTCTAAGCATCATGTGCAGAACAGACAGATCTATGTTATTTACATTCTGGGAAATGTAATACTTTTAGTCACATTAATAAATAGGAGTAGTGTAGTCATGAATAAAACATAAGAACATGTGCTGTGCCCATATATAAATTATAAAGTAGTGATACTTGTTAGGTATGTATTAGGAAGCATTTATCAATGTGGCTTTTAACTTATATGACCAGTTTGCATATGTTAAGATGGTGAAATATGGTTTTTCTAGTTGCAGATAGTTATGTGTAGGATGAGACTCTTGAGTTTACCTAAAGATGCAGAGAAGTATATATTGTGGAAAGAGGGCCTGAAGGTGTATATCCATTACGAAATCCCATATATGTTCACATGGTGATCCATGTTCATTAAGGCTGTTGAAAATGTCATGTATGTGGTGATGGTAGTGTATTTCTTTAAACATGCTGGGCCCGAACCATAAACTGAGATGAAAGTCTAACTTTGTGACTTTCAATATTCACAAAGGGCATTTACTATTCGTAAATGCCCTTTGTGAATACGAAAAGTTGAACTTTACGTTTTTAGGTATTTACAAAGGGCATTTAGGAGTAGTAAATGCCATTTGTGAATACAAAAAGTTATAAAGTTAGACTTTTGTCTCATTTTACCTTTATGAATCAGGCCCATTATGTAAGCATGGGCGAATTTTGCAAATCTCGCGTTCGCGAATTTTGCAGATTTGCGAACTCGCAATCCGCAAAATCCGCAAATTCTCGCGAATTTGCGGATTTTTTTTTTTTGTGTTTGCGCGGGTTTCTGCCAGTTCGCGAGGGTTTTGTACACTTTCGCAAATTGCGAACTTACCTGTCGGGTCGCAAGTTTCGCGAACTTGCTGTTTCTATGTGTCCAGCCTGTTTGGGACACTCTTCTTCATCACTGCCACTCTCTGTCACCACTGCCACTCTCTGACTACTCATGCCACCCTCTGGCCCACCCATGCCACCCTCTGTTTCATCACAGCACCCTCTGGTTGTCCAGTCAGTGTACATTATTGTGGCAACGCAAGCACACCTTCCCTGCCTCAAGTGACCTGAATTAATTTGGGGCTGATTAATGTGTCACAGAATATTTTTTTAGCTGGCACCTGCTTCCTTAGTGCTTCCTGATTAGTGATCTTTTGTACTTGCTAAGTGCTTTCATTGTTGCAAAATTAGTTACAACGCCTGCCCTGCCCCAACTGACAATAATGAATTAGGGGCTGATTAATGGATTTGAACTTCCAGCCTGGCTCCTGCTTGTCTCCCTTAGCTGTAATTCAGGACCTTTGTGGCATATGTGTAACTATTCTGAGGTTCAGAGCAGGGTCACATAATAGTTGCAACTGGCAACTGAACTCTGGAGGGGCCCCTCAGGAAGCACTACAGGAAATGGCTACTAATGATGAGCCTGAACTTTTGAACCTGGTAAGTAGTTTCAGTTTTGCTAAGATCGTATTTCTGCAATTTTGCACTTATTCGCGGGGCGCGAAGTTGTACTGGGAAGCCGCGAACTCACGCGAACAGTGCGAGCAGTGCGAGCAAAATCCGCTGCTCGCGGATTTGCGGATTTTGCTGGGGATTCGGGAATCTCGCGGATTGCGAATTTACCGAAAATCCGCAAAATCCGCGAGCGAAACGGATTTTCCGCCCATGCTTACCATTATGTTTAAAATTGAGGAAGGTTAGTAGTGCAGAATGTCTCTTGAAAGTTCTTGTGCTAGCTTCACTAGGTGAGTAAATTTCTATGAGAAATGCTGAACAAATGTTTTAAAGACACAGGAAATATATGTGAAATGATGAGGGTATGCCATTAAGAAAAGGTTTTGTGCTTTCAAAAAGTGAGAATTGTTTTCAGTTTTAGAAACATACTGATGAATGCATTAGAGAGCCATGTATGCAATTATATTTCAAGTGTGATATCTAGACTTTTTCAATCACCCAGGCACTACACATGCACCCTTCCAATCACGTAGGCATTATTTAGGTGCTCATTGTGTTTATCCAATCTCCCAGATATTAGCAATATAGTCATGTGAATACACAGGCACTAACTATGCAAATATGAAACCACCAATTTAGTTCTTACATACTCTGGGAATCGTGCAGGTACTACCTATATTCCGAGAGATCAACTAGGCAGTATCCATACACTTATCCATTCTGCGAGAAAGTATTGTTGTACTCAACCAGAAACACATGTATTTACAAGTTTTAGTGAGGAATATGTACTCTTTTAGAACCATCTAGTGAATTACACATGTAACCTGTCACACACTTTTTGCCTGTTCTCAGAAGAATTAGTGAGCTATATGCTGTGATAGATATTAATGTGCAGATTTGCATATGGAGTGTTTCCCAAAATTTAAATCTACCCCTTCTCAGTAGAAAAGTATTCAAACACTAAATATACCAGGGACACAGTGTTAGAGAGGCACTGAAATAGCTCTTATGTTGTGTTTTTTGATTTACAGTATTAAGACACTATGGGCCATATGTATGGCGTAGTAGCAGAGCATGTAGTTAGTCTCCTGTGCGTAACAACACACTCCGCTACTTTGGAAACGCAAGGCTGCACCATATTTACAAGGATGTGGTGCAGCCTTAAGTTTCCCTATGCAATGGCGCTAAGTTTCACAACTTAGCTCCATTGCAGGTACCCTTGCACCAGAGTGCAAGGGTGTCTGTTTGCAGGGAAGGATCGGTTATGTGTAGGAAGGTGTCTCTTCCTGCACATAACCAATCCTAAAATGCTATTTCGTAACTTTAAACGGTTTATTTATGTACAGGAAGGAACACTTTCCTTGACATAAACAAACCATTGCATTTTTCTTTTTCCATGTGTGCTGCACAAGACAGCACACATGGAAAAAGCCTAAACGATGAGAAATAATGCATTCCTCCTCATTTCGCCACCTTAGGACCAGGGTTTTCCTGGTCTTAAATTTGTTGCTGCCTCCTATGTACGCCACCCTTGTACATAGGGGGCAGCGACAATATACAATGCGTTTTGCGGTGGAACAGCCCAGCACAACACTCACTGCATTCCTCTTCCATGCTAAACATAGCATGAAAAGGTGCCTTATGTACAAGGCAGCGTTAGGAAACGCTAAATGACTTAAAGCTGCTTGCACATAAGGCAAGGCCCCTATCGCCACGGGAACATCACAAAAAGTGACGTTCCTGTGGCGATAGGGCCTTGTATATATGCCCCTGTATGTACTTTTACACTTTCGTTGATGTTTATTTTAAAATTGAGTACATCAGGGAAAAACTGGTCTTTTAGCATGTACAATTGAGAACTGAGAAATGGTTCCGGTGTGTTGTAGTAGAGTGTGATATATATTATTAAAAGTAACTAATAAATAAAATGTTGTGTTTTGATTTGGGTTAGGTACATTGGAGTAAGTGCTTATACATTTGTAGATTCATAACTGCAACACAACATAAAAACAGTTTTTGTATTATGTGTAAGCGAGTAGTAAAAAGGGTCGTACATTGTCTAGAAAAAAAATGAAATGTAGTTGTTTTATTTAACAGAACAATATTTGCATAATTACAGACAGAATACCTACCAAAAATAGGAGGAAAAAGGAACAGAATCAACTACAATATCTAACTGAGACTCAAAGGAGCATATGAGGAAAAAAATGGTGAATGAAAAAAGAGCTATTCGTTAGAGTACAAAGGGACTGATTATGATAGCGGAGGGCCCGCCACTGCCAGCCGGCCGGTGGCGGGCCCTCCGCCATCGAACTGCTGTTTTACTTCAACCGTATTAGGATGGCGGGGGAATGATTAGTTATACGTGGCAGTCCCAAAGATCGCCCGACATGGTTCTGACAGGCGGTCCACGACTGACCACCTGTTGGAACAAAGACATTGGCTGACATTGCGGCGGTAACTTGCAGGCAGCGCCCTTGGGACTATGATATTCCTTTCGTCCGTTGGTTTTCCAGAGGACAACACGCCGCAAAACGAATGGCTGAAACGGATTTGGGGGGCCGTAGCAGCCCTCCCTCAATCCCCGGTGCAGGGATATGTACCCTGGGGGGCACCTATGGTGCCCCCTATATATCCCTGCTTCATGTGTTAGGCAAGACAGGGTTGCTGCCACGTAGTGCAGAGATGTGTCTGCACCTTCTATTTTGCATTGTGGTTAGGGATGCTGACCGCTACCCCACGATAAATAAAAATACAGATGATGTGACCGCTGTGATGGCGGTCACATCGTGATGAGGAGTGTGGGGACGCCGTCTCATAGGCGGCTGATCCCATATCCATATCGATGGCGGGCGGACTAAAGTCTGTCCGCCATTGTATTGAGACCCAAAGTCATTTCTCAGAAATATGCTTTTGCCTGGTACTATGGCATACCTAGAAACGATTGTGATGTTGTGCAGTTTCATTTCTCTGGTCCCGAGCAGGAGTCTAGGGAGTATGAAGAGATGTTAAGAGGGGGAGCTGCAGAATAGAACACAGATATTAAAGTTGATAGTTTTGAAAAAGAGATTACAAAATTTAGCACATTGTGGTCTCGAAAACCAAAGTATGTTTGCAAATGTTGTCGACTCACTCACTTGAAGATTCAAACACAGACTTTTGACTTGTATTCTATCAGACCTGGCATCCTGGGTATGGTTAAGCCTGACTTTTTGCCTCTAACACCTGTATTTATGATGCTATGCTGTATTTAGTTTTTGCTGGCTTAGATGCTTTGAGCACTTTGCCACTGCTGATCAGTGTCAAAGTGAAAGTGCTCCCTGTGTAAATTGTTATTGTGATTGGTTCTCCCTGATTGGCATATTTGATTTACTAGTAGGTCCCTATTAAAGTGTACTAAGTGTGCCAGGGCTGGTAAATCAAATGCTATTAGTGGACCTGCAGCACTGATTGTGCTACCCACATGAGGAGCCCTGAAATGATGTCTCAGGCCTGCCATTGTAGTCCAGGAATTGTTGTCCTGCTGCAAACTGATGTAGTGCAGCGCGCTAGTCTTCTGACTCCCAGCCAATAAATGGCAAGGAGAGACTGGGAACGCAGCGGACATGCGCAGCGGACACGTGCAGAGATGTGTCTGCACCCTCTATTTTGCATTGTGGCGAGGGCTGCTGACCGCATCCCCGCGATAATGCAAAATACAGATGATGCGACCGCTGTGGTGGTGGTCACATCGTGATGAGGAGTGTGGGGAGGCCGTCTCATAGGCAGCTGATCCCATATCCATATCGATGGCGGGCAGACTAAAGTCTGTGCGCCATTGTATTGAGACCCAAAGTCATTTATCAGAAATATACTTTTGCCTGGTACTATGACAGACCTAGAAACGTTTCCGATGTGGTGCAGTTTCGTTTCTTTGGTCCTGAACAGGAGTCTAGGGAGTATGAAGAGTTGTTAAGAGGGGGAGCTGCAGAATAGAACACAGATATTAAAGTTGATAGTTTTGAAAAAAAGAGATTACAAAATTTAGCACATTGTGGTCTCAAAAACCAGAGTATGTTTGCAAATGTTGTCGACTCACTCACTTGAAGATTCAAACACAGACTTTTGACTTGTATTCTATCAGACCTGGGATCCTGGGTGTGGTTAAGCCTGACTTTTTGCCTCTAACACCTGTATTTATGATGCTATGCTGTATTTAGTGTTTTCTGGCTTAGATGCTTTGGGTACTTTGCCACTGCTGATCAGTGTCAAAGTGCAAGTGCTCCTTGTGTAAATTGTTCTTATGATTGGTTTTCCCTGATTTGCATATTTGATTTACTAGGAGGTCCCTGGTGAAGTGTACTAAGGGTGCCAGGGCTGGTAAATCAAATGCTATTAGTGGGCCTGCAGCACTGATTGTGCTACCCACATGAGGAGCCCTGAAAAGATGTCTCAGGCCTGCCATTGTAGTCCAGGATTTTTTGTCCTGCTGCAAACTGATGTAGGGCAGCGTGCTAGTCTTCTGACTCCCAGCCAATAAATTGAAAGGAGGGACTGGGCACGCAGTGGACACGCGCAGCAGACATGTGCAGCGGGTGCGCGGCTGGCGTGCCAAAGACCAGCCCATCTGTGCCAAACTGCGTATGGATGGCGCCAGAACCCCTGCTCCTGTAACTAGGTTTTCTAGGATAGAGCTCTTAGAGCTACGCCGAAATGGAGTAAAAAGCTATTGCCACTTTCAGGACTGGGCCCGCAGCATAGATAGGTATGAATTTCTATAGTGTAAGTCCATTTTTCAGATAGACGCTAATGACCAACAGAGGCTTGGTGCCCCTGCGATGTTTATTAAAGATATATCAAACAAGTACAAGGTGGGTGGTATGTACACCTGTTTATTGCTGAATTCAAGGTCCCCCATTAAAAACAAATACGGAAGTGCAGATTTCATGTCACAACATGAACCAGATATCACCTTCCTCAATGAGACCTGGGCTGACCGCTCTTCTGATGCGGATATTACCATCACCATCCCAAAGGTGGATGGATAGCGATTGTGTACCGTAGCTCAAATGATGCCAGCTTTTTGCCAATACTCCATTTGGACTCTGAAGCACTTAGCTTCAGTATGCAAATAAATAGGTCATGCACATTTCACGGACTATTAGTGTATCATCCCCGGGCAGACGTGAGGACTGTGTAGGTGGAGAAGAGCCGGCGGCCGAGTTATTGTCCCGGTAAGGTGCAGGCACCTCACGGCCATAGCCCTTGGAGTACTACTCCGTTGATACATAGGCCCACGATCAGAAAGCAGGTTTCAGCTTTTAAGTTGTAGCCAACCCATGGCAATCACAGTTTTGGCCCTGCACTGATCTCCCAGAGAGTGACTGTCCCCCTACCTCTTTATTTATTAGTTAGTGTATTTTCCCTTCTCAAGTGCATTAGACACCACATCACTTTCACCTTCTCCTGAAGAAGAGCCACGGATCCTACGGGACCTTGGAGTTGCGAAACATGTCGACCTTTTTGAGTTACCCCGGCACATTATGCTCTGTAGGGTAACCACCAACCTATGGGTTTTTTACCTTGACAAGGGCACCGCCAAATTAAAATCAAACTTTTCTGGTAACCCTTAGTCAATTTTAATTTTAGACCACTGCACGCACTCTGTCACTACTCATCTAGGACTCCCCCTGCACACCCGCATGCACCATATGGCAGGTCGCAGAAATTCCCTGCTAAAGTGACCCTTCGGGGGACCTGTAGGGTATTGCAGCCCCGGCCAGACGAGGAACAACTGCCCGATGGTGATGCATGACATCCTTTGGGGTATGTGAGGGCAACAAGGAATAAGACTTGTTTTTCCTTGTCATCCGCAAGCCCCCAGCCTAGGCCCCCCATTGCTCTTGCTTCCCTTTTCTTTTTTGCAAGGTTGTGTGCAACACTTTATGCGCCTCTTTAGGAACAGTGTCCTCTTGTTTAACTGTAAACTTACCTCTGGAGCACGGGCACTGGACCTTTATTTACCTCCTGGTCCCCCTTCTTTCTTTTTTGATATAATATATCCACCTGGCCCAAGAGTCACTTTTATCCCTAGAATTCAGGCCTTTATGGAATCTTGTATAGAATATCCGAGTTTTACTATAGTAGGGGAGTTTAACTTCCACCTTGAGCATTTCACTAACATGAATATGGACTACTTAGTGGACACTCTAAAATGTTTTAAACTACATAAGTTAATTGAAGAACCTACCCATCAGGCTTATCATAAACTGGATGGAGGCAAAATTCTGCCACTTTCTTGGTCAGACCAAAAGGCAATCTTCTATCTAATAACGATCCTCTATAATGGAGCTCCATTGAACAATACAGCTTGAGCTGTTAAGTATATGCCATGGAAAATTCTTAATGTGGAGGTACTGTGGGACACTCTTTTTAAGTCAGTCACCGCTCCAGACAACAATGTCAACAACGCTAAAACCTACTCTAGACCCGCCTAGAATCTGGTCCAAGTTCAGCGCATTTGGCCCAGAAGCATCTCTGCTAGAATTGAGTAAACGTAAATCAGGTTTGCCCGCCGATCCTTGCCCGGTTAAGTTTTTTAAATTGTTGGCTGATTGGTTCAAACAGCAACTTAACCCTATTTGGAACTTCTTCCCGATGACAGGCATTTACCCAACCACCTGGAAAGCGGCTATGTCTTGCTGATTCTAAAAAGAGCAGACGCCGATCCAGCGGGGCTCAAGAATTTTAGGCATATATACCTCCTGCCTGTCCCAACCAACATCCTTGAGAAGGTAGTCCAGAGGCAATTGTCTAACTTCCTTGAGTCTAAAAACTGTCTTCACGACTTCCAATCCGGCTTTTGATCTGGTTATAGTACAGAGACAGCCCTTTTGGAAATAGCGGAAACTGTACGTGAAGTCTTAGATGAGGGCAGCTCCACAATGCTTGTGCTGCTGGATTTATCCACAGCATTTGAAACCGTGTCTCAGCGAATCCTGCTGGAGAGGCTTGAGCTCCTGGGAGTGACGGGTACTAAGCTGGCATTGTTCCGCTCGTTTTTAGAGGGTCAGTCGCAGCAAGTATTTCTTCGCCCCCACGTTCCCTCACCTAAACCCGTTATGTGTGGGGTGTCCGAGGGTTTAGCTCAGAGCCCCACATTACTAAATGTTTATCTAACCCTGCTTGATTGTGTAGTAAAGCAGTGGAGAGTAAAAGCTGTCTCTTATGCTGATGATTCTCAGCTGGTGTTCTCTTTTAAAGAGCACTCAGAGGCAGCTTTCGACAACTTTAAGAACTATCAGATCAATATCTAAGCCTGGATGATCGATTGCTGCCTGAAATTAAATACCGACAAAATGGAGGTATTGTTTTTCAATCCACCCTCTTCTCTGACCTCCGATCTCTGGTGGCCATCAGAGCTCAACCCTCACGCATCCCAGTTGATTCTGCTTGGAATCTCAGGTTTTATATTTGACACACATCTCTCCTGTAAAGCCCAGATCTGCCAAGTCTCCTCTGCCTGTTTCTGGAAATTAAAAGCCTTTTGGAGATTCTTGCATCTCCTACCTATGGACTGTATGACGACTGTGGTTCACGCTATGGTTACATCGAAGTTAGATTATACCAATAGCCTAAACTCGGGTCTTCCAGCTTGTCTGACTCAAAGACTCCAAATTATTCAGAATGCTGTGGCCAGACTCATTAGAAATGTGCCGTTTTATCACCACATCTCCCCCCACCTTCATTGGCCACCTGTCCAAATGAGGATAGAGTTTAAGGTGCTTATCATCAGCTATACAACGTCCAGGGATAGGGGCCCTGTGAACTTGAGACAGAGACTCCAGAAACATCACCAGACTAGGGCCTTGAGATCCAATCTCCAGCAACTTGTTAGGATCTCAGTGAGAACTGTATCTTTGTGGAACTCCATGCCTGACCACCTTCATAAGGCAGAGACTGAACAAGTATTTTGGAAAGCATTGAAGACCTGGCTGTTTGCCTGCTTGTAGTCCAGTTCTCTCTCATTCCTCTGCTGGATCCGCTGTTAGTGCTGGGACACCTCCGTGGGATGTAACCTTGTGCTGTATACATGACCCATTGATTGAATGTAAGGATCTCCTATACACACTGGTTAGGTGCAGCATGCCAAGGGGTGGACCCGGAAAAAGTTTTTAAGAGCTGCAGGAAAAATCCATCAGGGCCATGGTTCTCGCAAGTAATAAAAACTACACAACTGAAATGCAGACTTCAGGAGCATAAATGAAGAAAAGAATACTGCCCAGAAGAAAAAATCAAGTACAAAAAATTACTCTTGGAGTATAAGGAGCTAATTAAAGCTGAAAAGACTAAATACTTTTCTAAAAAATTAGATTTGCAACAAACTCTATCAGGGAACTTTCTAAAACAGGCAAATCCCTCTCCAAATTGAATTAGTACCAGCTTGCCCCAGATGTTTCCTTCTGAAATGATCTGGCAGATTTCTTTCAGATTAAAGTTAATTCTATATTTTAGGCATCTTTTCCTGTCTCGAATATGTCATATGGCTGAGATACCCGCCACCCCCTCTCAACACAATCCCCAAGGATGGGAAACCGGAAACAGTTCTGAAGTTTTTGGAAGACGGGAGGGAGTGACCCTCCCGGCCGTATTTATTAAAATATGAAACAAAATTAAAACATTAAATCAACAGTTTCATATTATGTACAATTTCATTACCACATTGCGATGTTTGGCTAACCTTAACAGATTCTCTAATACAAAGGTTCTCCTAGCCGAACTAACATCCTACAAAACATTTACTTGAAATTTTGAAATTGTACATCCTAACGTTTAAGGGCCAACGGCAAGGTCGTAACCGGTGTCCAGATCCCTAACCCAGAAATATCGCCCTCACTTGTGAGGGGCGGCACAGAGGCGTACCTCAAGTGCAACTACCAATTTCCCTTGACTTGACGGGGGCCCCAATAAAACTCGACGCCACTTAAAGGTCGTACGAGGACTCGTGTGGGTATCTAGAAGGTAGCGTAGACCCCCCCCCCAAACCCCACACAACTTACCACATCTGCCGTCACAGACGTCCTGGCCCCGGGAAATTCCCCAGGAGGGGACTGTAACCCCTCCTACCCAGGAAGGGGCCTTGACCGCCTTTCCTTTCCTTTCGGCGACCCATCCTTAGAAGGGACCGCCTCCCCGTTGAGGGGCCAATGGCCACCTCCCCCGAGCGCTCCCATCCGTGCTGGGTGACGCCCACTCATAGGGATCTTCCAATTAGTGCTCACCGATCATGACCTTACCGCCCGACCAAAATAAATACGACAATGCTAACTAAATTACTAATGACTAAATTAAATTAAAAAAGACAGTAGCAACTACAACTTTATTAAAAGCATGCTTACCAATGAACACTAAAGCAGAATTTCTTTATTTGCGAAACATAACACAAATCGACCATTCTTTATTACATACTCAAAAATCATCACGATAATCCACAACCTGTAAACGAAAATCAGAGTTATCCATCAAACTTTATTCAAAACCTCTTGCTGTCCTCAGGGGCTGGTGGGTGGGTCAAAATTGGCTCTTCGTTCCGTCTCGAGCTCACGTGCAGCGAGGAGGTGCAGCTTCAGAGCACAGGAACAAGAGGATGCTTTCTGGTCTTGCTTCTCCTTTTATCCGTCTTCAGGGCGGGCGTAAACCCGCCCCTGCCTGCCCCAAGGGCGTGGCCAGCTGCGTCAGTGTCTAGGCCAACCCACTCTAGGGCGGGAAAAGGCGCGCCCCGGCTACGCCGCTTCGGGCATACCAGCCGAGACTCGCCTCCCGCCCAAGATGGCTTCCCGGGGGGATCGTGGTACTCCGCCATACGTTCGGGGGGACCGAGTGGTCGCCCCTTTCCATATGGCTGAGATACCCGCCACCCCCTCTCAACACAATCCCCAAGGATGGGAAACCGGAAACAGTTCTGAAGTTTTTGGAAGACGGGAGGGAGTGACCCTCCCGGCCGTATTTATTAAAATATGAAACAAAATTAAAACATTAAATCAACAGTTTCATATTATGTACAATTTCATTACCACATTGCGATGTTTGGCTAACCTTAACAGATTCTCTAATACAAAGGTTCTCCTAGCCGAACTAACATCCTACAAAACATTTACTTGAAATTTTGAAATTGTACATCCTAACGTTTAAGGGCCAACGGCAAGGTCGTAACCGGTGTCCAGATCCCTAACCCAGAAATATCGCCCTCACTTGTGAGGGGCGGCACAGAGGCGTACCTCAAGTGCAACTACCAATTTCCCTTGACTTGACGGGGGCCCCAATAAAACTCGACGCCACTTAAAGGTCGTACGAGGACTCGTGTGGGTATCTAGAAGGTAGCGTAGACCCCCCCCCCAAACCCCACACAACTTACCACATCTGCCGTCGCAGACGTCCTGGCCCCGGGAAATTCCCCAGGAGGGGACTGTAACCCCTCCTACCCAGGAAGGGGCCTTGACCGCCTTTCCTTTCCTTTCGGCAACCCATCCTTAGAAGGGACCGCCTCCCCGTTGAGGGGCCAATGGCCACCTCCCCCGAGCGCTCCCATCCGTGCTGGGTGACGCCCACTCATAGGGATCTTCCAATTAGTGCTCACCGATCATGACCTTACCGCCACAGGCCGGATAGTTGACCGGCTATCCGGACCCCCCACAAAACTCCTACCTAAAGGTCATGTTATAACGTCTTTAGCCATGCTAAGAAGTCTCCTATGAGTAACTCATTCCCCACCCGAGACAAATGCACACCATCCCCCAAATACATACTGTCATCATGAATACACCCATGCGAAATAGAATGCAGTGTCTTGGAACGGAACAACCTACTCACTTTGTTATTAATCTTTCTAACAGAATGATTCAAAGCAGGAACAGAAAAAGCCCCCCGCCACACTTTTCGTGGGATCATATGGGACCACGCAATTGTGCACCCTGGAACTCTCCTCGCTAACCAACTTACAGTGGAAAGCATCGCCTCAAGAAGAAGTCGTCTACCAGTGGTGACCAAATCATTGCCCCCAAGATGTACTATGACTACAGACGGCGGTGACCTCGTCCGCCCTAGCAAACCCTCGAAAAATGATCGAAACTGGTCAATACAGAGACCGCCTCTTCCGTAGAAGGACACCCTGTACCCGTATTCCCCAGCCACGTGAATCATGTCACCTGCCTTGAATACGTCCGCGGCACGCCTCACGTATGAGTGGCCCACGACCCACACCTCCTTTTTCACAGCCGGTGATGTCTGACCGCTGGCCCGATGTTGGGTCGACTGCATAGTCCGCCCCGCCTCGTAGGCTTGCGCAACTGAAAACCAAACAAAAACAAGAAGCGTGAGTACATCATTACAGCTTCACAACATGTGCAACCGCACATACCTTTTATAACAATTGGAGGACCAACGCCCCACCCGTTTTACTTGTTCCACATTCAGACCCCTGGCTGTAGCCTCTGTAGCAGCCCCTATCCGAAAGGAATGGGTCCCAAACTCGCCCGGGTTCAAGCCCGCAGCGGCAATCGACATCGCAAGCACCCGCTGAAACTGAAACTTTGTCAGTGGGGTGGCGTCAGCGTGTCTCAACAAGGTCCCCCCCCATGATGCCACCCTTTGGGCTAAATAATCTTCTAAACACTTTACCGGGCACATGGAGGACCCGGGAATCCTGCGTATGATTACGCAGTCACCCATCCCACTTTGATCGGTCTTGGACCTGACAAATGAGACCGTCATTGACTCCCCTCTGATCTGAACGTGCTCCTGGCACAGTCCTCCTGTCACATCCTGCTTGTTCCTCGCCACTAGTTCGCTTACCCGCATAGCCCCATGAAATGCCAGCGTAAAAGCGGCTCGGAATAACACTGTCTCAAAGTGAGATGAACAGGTAGCAGGGAGTCTGAATAATAACTGGGCCAGCCTATCCAAACCTATCGGGCGCCTGTCGTCTACTCTGCGACCCTCAAGGCGTTGCCACCCACGTAGCGCTTTCTGTACAACGAAAGACGCTGTCGGGTCCTGGACCCCATGAGCCCTAGCAACAAAGGAAATGGCAGCCCGATGCCTCTGAGCCGTGGCCACCGATTTCCCAGCCAGATGTAAAGACATCAGAAAGTTCACTACCCATTCCTCCTGGCCCCAAAGCTCCTCTCTATCAGTCCCCAAAAAGGCTAAATAGGACCGGAACGCCCCTTCATATGCCTTCCTCGTCCTGGGTGCTAAACTCTCTCCCAAGAGGTTACGAAGTTCGGGGCACCGAGAGACCAGAGAGCTTCGGGAAAGGGTGCCGGCTCCGGGTCCGCTGTGGAAGAAAACCCCAGAAAGCCTGCATACGAAAACGAGACAGTGCATCAGCCGCCTGGTTCATTACCCCCGGGACATGTCTTGCTTTGAATAGCACATTCAATTGCATACACAGTAAAACAATTTCCTTGAGCAGTCTCAAAATCCATTTGCATCGTGCTGCCTGGCTATTGATACACTCGACTACGGTCATATTGTCAGACCAGAATACCACAGAGTGATCTTTGAACCCTTCGGGCCAAGTTCTCAGGGCCACCAAAATGGGGAAAAGTTCCAGGAAAGCAATGTTACTTGTCAGTCCACTGTCATGCCACCATGCCGGCCACTTTTGTGCCGACCATCTTGTGCCGAAAATGGCACCAAAACCTATGCTCCCTGCCGAATCTGTCCACAGCCCCAGCTCCTCAGAGGACACGGCCGGTTTGTTCCAGACGACTCGACCATTGAAATCCGCCAGAAATGCCAACCAAATGCGCATGTCCTGGCGGACCTCTGCCGAGAGCCTTGTGCGATGATGGCCCTCCTTCAGTCCGACCATGGCTTGAGCAATCGAACGGGAAAAGGGGCGGGCCATTGGTATACCTCTCAGGGCAAAATTCAACTGACCCACTAACTGCTGTAATTGATGCAGCTTGACCTTAGATCCACTTATACACATTTGCAGGGATGCCCTGAACTTTGACACTTTGTCACCTGGTAAACGAAAACAACCTTCTCCGGAGTCTAACTCGATCCCCAGAAACTCGAGGCAAGTGGAAGGACCCACAGTCTTACCTGGTGCCAATGGCACGCCAAACTGATTCATTAAGACACAAAATTCAGCCAAAGCCTGCCCACATTCTGGATCCCCGGCTGCCCCCAGGAACAAAAAATCATCGAGGTAATGCATCACATGTTGGAAACCCGTCTTCTTTGTGAAGACCCATTGTAGAAAACTACTGAACTTTTCGAAATAGGCACAAGATATAGAGCACCCCATCGGCATACACCTATCCATGTAATAACGATCCTGAAACCTGAAACCTAGGAGACGCTGATCGTCTGGATGTACCGGGAGCAACCGGAATGCTGACTCGATATCAGATTTTGCCATCAGCGCACCGGGCCCCAGGCGATTTAAAATGGCTACGGCCTCATCGAAGGATGCGTACCGCACCGAACACACTTCCGGGTCTATCGCTTCGTTTACGGAAAGACCACGTGGGGCTGATAAATTATGTATCAGCCGAAACTCACCCGGGTCCTTCTTGGGGACCACCCCTAACGGAGAACAAACAAAGTTAGCAACCGGGGGTACACTAAACGGACCGGCGACTCGACCTTGAGTAACCTCCTTCCGGATCTTATCCTGTACCACGGTCGTATGCTGCAAGACCGATAGCTGATTTTTACATTTCTCTACACCTTGAAAGTCCCCCACTGGGATGCGGAAACCATATGAAAACCCGTTCCGCAACACCCCAGCAGAAGTACGATCCGGGTATTCGCTGAGCCAGGGAATAATTGCCAAGGTATCAATCGGGGTAGGTAAAGGCGCCCCTCGGACTATGTTAGACCTGTTTGGCGCCTCCTCTACCCCCGTTATCACCCGTTTTGGCTCTGCACGTGGACTCAGGATGGGATGATTGCCCACACCCACTACATTCGTGTCTAAATTTGCACGACCCCTGGGGCCTAGTACATTTACCCCTGTTGAAGTTCCAACAAACCCCCCTTTTTCCTGTATTGCCGGCAGGCCTCGAGTAATTGTCGGTACCCGCCCCTGATCGAAAGGGCGTCCCGGCATACTGGCGGGAGGATTCACCAACGTTACTCCCTACTAATGGCAATTTCAACATACCAGTATCCTCCATTTTTGACCATGACACAGAATCATAACAATCCCAAGTTAAGTTTTTATCATGTTCTTTAGCCTTTCTAAAAAGATTATCATAGCAGAACCAATGATTACCCTCGTGTGATACAGAGTACCCCATGATTCGTGACTGATAAATCGGCAATTCGGGTAGCAAATCGGGCCGTCGTTCCCCCAAAATCGATGTAAAAACCCCCCACGCTTTGCCCCAATTGCCAATGTTTTCATTTACCTTAAAGGCGGCCATCTTTGCGCGCCAAACGCTCGGATGCATGAGGTCCTTCTGGCCCTTAACATGCTCCATCTCATAGTGATCAGTAAGCAACGAGAAGATGTTTACATACTCCCCTGCCCATATCTTCTCTTTAATAGCCAAAGGGACATGCTGACCCAACTTTTCCCTACGAGAGGGTGCTGACTCATCCCTCGCAATCGGCAATGGCCGCTTACCTGAACCGGACGCTGCCTCTGCGACTGAACCCGTCCCCTGTGGCTTCTCTACTGCTGCAGCCCGCATGGACACCTTCGCTGCTTCCCGTGTCTCACGCAGTTGCTTCATCAGCACCTGCGCGTCGACAGCCGTGGCGCCCTCGCTACCTTTACCCAACCACGCTGCTAATTGTGCTGCCAGCTCGGGCGGCATATCTTCCCCGGACACGGGGGTGACCACAACGGGAATCGGATTCCCTTCCTCCGGCACGGGAGTGGCTGCCTCGAGCGGGGTACTGGGACCTGGGATGTCTCCCCCAGCTGCTCCCCTCCTGGGCCTCTTGTTTTTCCCTCCCGGGGCTGCTCCCGCCAAAGGACGTTTCGGGCCCCCTTCCTCGTCTTTATCCATTCGCCTCTTTAGGTCGGACACCTCTTTCATGAGAACGCGCAGCATCTGGTCGGTAGTCATGCGCTTTCCCGCCTTCTTCGGCATTCTCCAACAGAGTATCTGAAAAACAAACAAGAACGATTACCACGCTCAAAATTGGCTCTTCGTTCCGTCTCGAGCTCACGTGCAGCGAGGAGGTGCAGCTTCAGAGCACAGGAACAAGAGGATGCTTTCTGGTCTTGCTTCTCCTTTTATCCGTCTTCAGGGTGGGCGTAAACCCGCCCCTGCCTGCCCCAAGGGCGTGGCCAGCTGCGTCAGTGTCTAGGCCAACCCACTCTAGGGCGGGAAAAGGCGCGCCCCGGCTACGCCGCTTCGGGCATACCAGCCGAGACTCGCCTCCCGCCCAAGATGGCTTCCCGGGGGGATCGTGGTACTCCGCCATACGTTCGGGGGGACCGAGTGGTCGCCCCTTTCCAAACGCAGTGGGAGCTCTAGGTCAGGTCGAGTTTTTGAACTGCGGACTAGCCTGTGGGCCATTGGTCGCACAGAGATTTGAAAGTTTCTCACACCTTACTTGGGAAAAAACACTTAATCTTATAAATTGCATCAAATCCGGGGCCCCGTCGGATCCTTGTCCTCCTATTGTCATTAATTCAGCGGCCAGTACGGTGAATGGACCACTTTTGAATCTATTAAATAGGATTTATAGCTCTGGACAATAGGCAACCATTTTGAAGAGAGCTGCCATACTTCCTCTGGTGAAAACACCTTCTTTGGACCCTTTTCCAGCCAAGATTCTGGAGAAGGCAATAAACGAATGCATACTTTCCTTCTTAGATGCCAACCAGCTGCTGGATTCTACTCAATACTGTTTTAGAGAAAACCATTGGACTGAATCAGTGCTGGTGGCTGCTTCTAAGGAACTAAAAAGATTAGTCAACAAAGTTGGCAGAGCGGCATTGATATTGCTGGATCTCTCTGCCGCCTTTGATACGGTTCATCTTACACTTCATATTCATCTGTTGCATTCTCTAGGCTTCAGGAACATTGAACTAGCATTGTTGAGCTTGTTTCTCAATGGAAGACAACAGTGGGTAGAGATGGGAGACACTAGTTCCAGATCTTTCTCCCTCCCCTGTGGGGTGCCTCCAGGATCTGCTCTCAGCCCTACCCTATTTAATATATATATCACCCCGTTGTCAATCTCATTCATAGTTTTGGCCTGGCAGTATTTTCCTACACTGACGATGCACAGATTGTGGTATCATTCTCATCGAAGGTGGAAAAGGATGTAGACAACTTTTGTAGATGCATGGCCCCGCTTGCAAAGAAACTGTCTCAGGATGAACTCGGATAAAACTGAGGTTCTGCTTTTTGGAAAGGACACCTCCTTCTGGGATGCAGCTTGGTGGCCCTTGGAGTTAGGTGCCTTTCAGAGGCCAGTGCCAAAGACAAGAAATGTGGTCATCTTTGACACAAAACTATGCTTTTCGGGAACAAATCAATGCTGTGACTTCAGCAGGCTTTTTTATATTAAGAGTACTTAAGAAAATGATACTGTTTTTTCTTTTCGATCTACAAAAGATGGTGATGATGACACTCATTGTTTTGAAGATAGATTACTGTAATGCTCTATATTCGGGGATCTCTAAATATTTGATAAAGAAGCTACAGTCTCTGCAAAATGCAGCAGCAAGAACACTACTGAAGGTTCCCAAATTTGGACCAATTTCTCATTTAATGCACAGCCTCCACTGGTTGCCAGGGGAGAAGAGGATTTCATTTAAGACCCTTTGCATTATCCGCAGGACCATTAACAGAGCCGGGCCAACCTTTTTCCAGGATCCGTTTTCCTGGTATATTCCTTGTAGGAACCTGAGATTGAGCTGAGCTGATATGATCACTGTCCCAAAAATAAGCAAAGCACAGTGGGGTGGAAGAATGCTCGTTCACCATGGGGGAAACTAAGAAACTCCTTACCTTTATCCCTACGCTTGCAGCCCATCTTGCAGCTGTTTAGGAAAGAGTTAAATACCTGGCTGTTTTCTCAATAGGTCATCAGCTATGTTTAAGGTCGGCCTCCGGGCGGCTTGTCTCCTGGGTTTTGCTAAGACACCTTCGGGTATGGCACACTCTAGAAAATTACCTCATTTACTCATTCATTCATGTAGATGGTCCTCTAGTTTCCCTCTGCTAGATCGCCTGTTGGAGACGTTTTCTATGATAGGTTTTAAGATGATATAACATGGACGCTGTCCCACATGAATATTTTTTGTTCATCCCTCTGGAGAGGACCTTATCACGGATTTTGCATTGCACTCGTTTTGTAGTGGTTTTTGATTCCTGATAAGTTTGGATAACAATGGGTAGTTTAGTGGGTGTTTGGTAGTTATTTTCTATTTGTGTGTTCAGATGTTTAAAGTTGTTTTTTGAAACTGTTGTATTTTGCACATTTGTTGTTAAAATAAAGTTAAACTAATCTGTTACTAAGCAGCTTACCTCAAACTTTGTGTAAAATATGTCTAGATTTGTTTTTGACACTTTGTCATTTTAATTCATGACTACTAATGTCTTTGCAACCTCAGGTGTTGCTGTGAAGAACTAAACTGCATTTTTGATGTAGTTATATCAAAATACTGACTACAAAGGGGGAAAGTTAAATTAGTATCTTACTAAATAGCTAAACTGAAACTTTATGTAAAATATGTTTATATATGTGTTTTATACTTTGTCAAACATACCCGGTATTTGCAGTGTTTCCTTACCAATTGCACTCATATAATCACACAGGGACTACGTATGCAATCATACAATCACCCAGGCACTACTAGTGCACTTACATATTTATCCAGACATTACACACTCACTCACAGACCCATACAATCACTCACACACCCAGTCACCAACCTATACAGTCACCTACACACCCACGCTCAAAGTTTTTAGGGTACAGTTAGGAAATAAAATTTAAAATACCTTTGAAATTCACTGGAAAAAACAAATGTTACATGGGCGTTATAGTTAGGAATTAGCATTTAAAAAAACTTACAAATTCACTGAAAAACCAAAGGTTACAGGGATGCTATAGTTAGCAAATATAATACAAAAAACCTAAGAAATTCACTGAAAAAAACAAAGGTTACAGAGACATTATAGTTATGCTCAGGTTTCACTCATAAAAACTCAATTCAGTAGTTATATTTAGCTATATTTTGCACCCCTGCAATGCACCGCTTATGATCTCACATATTACATCACTCATGACATGTTCAGTAACAACACTGATGACATCACTGATGAAATCTCAAATTACATCCCTGATGACATCACTGATGACATCATCCTCAGAATCGCTGACACACCTACTCACACGCCATACAACAATTCATAGACCAACTCTAACTTCCACACTACCATTCTCAAAACCATTGACACACCCATACCAGTACTTACACTCTCACTCACTGATTCATAGGTCTATATGTACATCTACTCATACACGCGTATAGCCACTCACAAACCAACTCGCTCACTAAAACAGCCACTGATATGTCATCTCATATGCCCAAACAGCCACTTACACTGTCAGTCACCCATAGAGCTACACACACACCTACTCACTCATTCACTCACCCATAGAGGCAATAACACAGCCATTTACTTGCCTATATAGTTATACACATACCCACTCACTTACTCAGACAGATATTAACAAATATCCACACATGCATACTCCCAGTGACACAAGAACACACTTTCCCATACAGTCACTCTCAAAATCACTCAGTCACGCATACAGTCACTCATATACTCCAACACTCACCTCTACTGCCTTTCACATATGCAGTTACTCAACCATATACCATTGACACATCAATTTACTCACCAACAGAGCCAGCCAAAGACTCAGTCACAAATCTAGCTCCTCATAGATGCACACACTAACCCATACAGCCTTGGACTCACCCACTCTCTCATCCATACAGGCAGTCACACACACCCTCACCCACCTACACAGACATTAATACACCCATACAGGTACTCAACCAATGAATCACCAATACAGCCATTCACATATCCACTCAGCAACTGTGCAGCTCCTTAGAAACCAACTGAGAGACTGATACAGACCTGAGAAAAGCTAGTCACTCACCCATACTTTCACTGAGACGCCTAGTATCACATATACAGTCAGTCACGCACCCACTGAATCATCAATACAAGCACTCATACACCGACTGATTCATCAATACACCATGGAATATGTATTTAACACTCACAATCACAGGATAGTTCATCAGTGATGTTATCAGTGATGTAATTTGAGATATCATCAGTGATATCATCAGTGATGCCACTGACCATGTCATGAGTGATGTAATATGTGAATTCATAAACAATGCATTGCAGGGGCGCGAGTTATAGTTAGCTCAGCTAACTATAACTGCTGAATTTCACTGGATTTATATGAGTGAAACTTGAGCCTAACTATAACGTCTCTGTAACCTTTATTTTTTGGAGTTTTTCTAAGGTTTTTAAAAATAAATTTCCTAACTATAACGTCTCTGTAACCCTTGGTTTTTTTCAGTGAATTTCCAAAGTTCTTAAATTCTATTTCCTAACTATACCATCCTTGCAATCTTTGTTTTTTTAAGTGAATTCCTAGGATTTTTCAAATTCTATTTCCTAACTATAACATCCCTGTAACCTTTGCTTTTTTAAATAGAACTGGGCATAAAAATCTGCTCTGCTAATGGAGTTTGCAGAATGTGAGAACTACATGTTCAGTGGAGAAAGCAGAGTGACTGATTAGGCCCATGCGATTGAGCATGAGTTACTGTAGCTGCAACCTGGAGTGCACCAGGAGGCTCATTTGCGAAGTGGTTGAGAAAGGAGTTGGGCGTTCAATTACATCTTAGCAATTCAGCTGTGGGGGACTTATTTGTAATAATGATAGGAGTTCCTGGCCCCCAATGAACCTCAGCAGCCAAGGGGAATTCCTCCCCAACCAGTAGTGCACCAGGAGGCCTCTTTTCAGAGTAGTTGAGAAAGGAGGCAGGTCTCTAATGACATCTCAACAATCTGGCTGAGAGAGACTTACTTGTTGCAACAATAGGGATTATGAAATGAAATGAAAACAAAATGTATAAAGCGCATAGTTACCCGAGGGCATCCCAGAGCTGTGGGCAGCACCAAAATAAGGCTGGGGAGAGAT
Organism: Lissotriton vulgaris; assembly: GCF_964263255.1. Taxonomy (NCBI): domain Eukaryota; kingdom Metazoa; phylum Chordata; class Amphibia; order Caudata; family Salamandridae; genus Lissotriton; species Lissotriton vulgaris. Next base: position 72,352 of record NW_028252920.1, read on the forward strand.
TATTTGGGGAAGAGACAAGTTTTAAGCATCCTACGGAAGGCCATGTGGTTAGGTTCCGTACATAACTGCAGTGGGAACGAGTTCCACAACTTAGCGCATTATATGGAAAAAATCGGCGCCGCTTTTAGCCCTCTTAGTTCTAGGGAGGTAGGCCAAAAGGAGATCATTTGAACGAAGCCTCCTATTAGCTTGGTAGGGCTGGACCATGGAAGAGATAATAGCAGGTCCTTTCCCTCCTATCAGCCTGTGAGAGATACACAAGGCTTTGAAATTGACTATTTCCAGGATAGGAAGCCAATGGAGAGCCTTGAAAGCTGGCCTTGCCGATTGGTGGCACCTAATTCCCATAAGGATCCTGGCAGCACAGTTTTGCACGGTTTGAAGTTTGACCAAAGCCGAGCTGGGAGCACCCAGATGCAAGGCATTTCCATAATACAGGCAAGATAAAATAAGCGCCTGGACTACAAGCTTCCTAACTTGAGCTAGTAGCAGAGGAAGCAATTTGTGCAGCCTTTTTAACATGCCATAGCAAGAGGCAGCAACCCTTCTGCCTTGAATTTTAAAGCAAAGCCCGCATCAAGCCAGAAACCGAGGCTCTTTATCTCCGATTTAGGGTCAGGCATAGGACCTATATATGTTGGCCAGATAGAGACTACCTCAGAGAGGGATGGATTGCAGAGGAATATGAGTTCAGTCTTGTCCCCTTTCAATTTTAGATGGTAATGTTTCATCCATCTCATCACCTCTTCGAGGCAAGGGGTCAAGACGGGTAGATGCTCTGTCAGTGTGGTCCAGCGCGAAGACCAGTTGGGTGCCGTCGGCGTATGTAACAATTTGCACGCCAAAAGGGAGAACAATGTCAGCAAGAGGGGCCATATAAATGTTAATGTGTTGTTCTGTAGCTCCAAATCAACTCCTTAAGAGCCAATTCCACATCCATGTTACATTTCAAAGTAGACTATATACATTCTACTAAAACCTTATTAAAACGTTCTACTTTGCCATTGCTTTGTGGACTGTACAACGGCGTTTTGATGTGTTTGATGTTGCATTTTTCTAAGAATAGTTGCATTTCACAAGAAATAAACTGTACGCCATTGTCAGTGAGTATTTCACTTGGGATACCTTCCCTTACAAATACATCCTTAAAGAATTTGATGACATTTTTCGTTGTTGGTTCCATTACACCTCTAACTTCAACCCATCTAGAAAGGTGATCAATCAAAACGATAAAATATCTCATGTGATTAGGTAAGATATGGTATGGCCCCAGGAAATCTACTCCAACTCGCTGCCAAGCTCTTTCAGGACATACAGTGGGACAATCAATAACTTTTTCTGTTTTTAATACTTTGTCACTAAGCATGCATTTTCTACAATCATGTATATACAGGTCAATTTCTTGGTCCATTTTAGGCCACCAAAAATGGTCTCTTATTTTTCTCCTAGTAGAAGTAGCACCTAAATGGCCAGAATGTGCTAAATTAATAATCTGTTCATGGAAACAGGTGGGTGGAATAAGCTTATCACCACGCATTAATTTATTGCATTCTAATGATAATTCATCAGATACTTTCCAAAAACTTTGTAATTTCTCATCCAAGCTTTTTTCTTTTGGCCAACCTGAGACCACCATTTTTAGGACTTGTTTCAAGACAGAATCATTTTGTAGCTCTTGAATCCATTCACTCTCATCCCTGCAGATATTTGAATCACCAATGAAAGCGATAAAGCACTCCTCTATTTCTGACTCCCAATCATACTCGTCACAATCACTGATGGGTAGTCTCGAGAGACAATCAGCTCTCAAATTTTTCCCTCCTTGTACAGAAAAACAAAACTCTAAAAGTCTTGCTGAAAGCCTAGCTATACGTGCGGTAGTGTGTTTTAACTTTTTCCCAGATAAAATTTCTACTAAAGGGCGATGGTCTGTCCTTAGAACAAATGGTCTTCCCTACAAATAAGCCCTAAACTTTTCCACACTCCACACACATGCCAGTAATTCTTTTTCTATAACAGAATATTTCCGTTCGGGAGGGCGCAATGTTCTGGAAGCAAAACCTACAGTGGTTTCATGGTTATCTTTAGACTGAGTTAACACAGCACCTAAACCGTATTCAGAAGCATCAACAGTCACACAAGTTTTCCTTCCCTCTACAAAAGGTTGTAGTGCTGGTGCTGAAGTGATATCTTTTTTAATTTGTTCAAATGTCTGTTGACATAACTCAGACCAAACAAATCTTTCTCCTTCCTTGAGTAAAACTTTAAAACATTCTGTGATGCTTGCAAAATTACGCATAAATTTGGCATAAAATTCACACAACCCTAGGAAAGATAAGAGCTGATCTCTATTCTGAGGTGCAGGAGCATCTGCAATGCTTTTCACAAGACTTGGTCTAGGCTTGATACCTTCTTCAGAAAATACATGTCCAAGATATTCGATTTCTTTTGTCTTGAAGATGCATTTATCTTTCCTTAAAGTCACACCTCTTTTCTCTAAAGTCCCTAATACATCAATCAAAGCAAGATCATGTTCATTTTCATTATTGGCAAAAATTAAAATGTCATCTTGGAAGATTGCCACATGAATATTGCCAACAAACATTTCTGGCATGAGTCTTTGAAAAACTGCTGCAGCACATGCAATGCCAAAAGGCATGCGGCAAAATTGAAAAACTCCATCTGGAGTTACAAATGCAGTCAAGTGTCTAGAACTTTTTTCTAATTCAACTTGGTGGTAAGATGCTCTTAGATCCAGCTTACTAAACCACTTTGCTGGTCCTACTTTAGTTATTAAGTCCTCTATTCTAGGCAAAGGATAGTTGTCTACCCAAATCGCCTCGTTTACGCTCCTCATATCAACACACATGCGTAATTCCCCATTCTTTTTCTTCGCCAGAACAATGGGAGATAACCACAAAGTTCCATCTGTTTTCTCGATGATACCCTGTGAACACATATCATTAAGCATGGCAGAAAGATCACTTCTCACGCTTAATGGTATATTTCGTATTTTATGTTTTACCGGAATGACATCATTTTTTACTTTAATACGATAAGTGAAATCTGAAATTTTTCCCAGTTTATCATTGAAGACCTTTGAAAACTTTTTTTCCCAGAATTTCTCTTCATTGGTTACTAGACCTATTCTTTTTTTTCAAATGAAATGGGTTGTTCTGAACCTGGTCTGAGTGTGATGCCAAATTCAGCTTGGTGAATGAGGCCTAGTACATGTATTCCTTTTCTTGCAACGTAAACTTTGCCATGAATTAACTCATTTAAGATTTGTATGTTTGACCAAAAGAATCCAATAAGATCTACTTTGCTTCCTTCAAACGCCACTGTGGAAATGTCTGGAGGAAACAAAACTCTATCATGCCAATTCTTATCAAAAATATCTTTTGAAATAATGGTTATGCATGCACCAGTATCAACCAATAACTGTATGGCATGCCCTTCAATCGAGACATTGAGATTAGGATCGATCACAAGATCATCATCATTAGAATTAACACACCTTACACCCAAAAGTAATTCTTGATTGTTTTCAAGATTTTCTTCATCAAAATTGTTTCCAAAATCATTCAAAACACACCGAACATTGAATGGTTTGCCAGATCTACACATTTTCATAAAATGGCCAAATTTTCCACATTTTTTACACTGTTGTCCAGTAGCTGGACAGAATTTAAATGATGAGACATGAGAAGGTGAACCACATCTAAAACAAAAAGATCTTTGAAATTGTTGACTACTCGAGCTAGGCTTGGCAAAAGCTTTATATTTTAAGTTTTGTTGTGGATTCTTTTGCGAGTTTGGTTTATTGATGACTGCACCTGAAATTGACGTTTTTGATAATGAATCTTCCAATACTTTAGCATCAATAGAAGAGCCTTCAATGCTCTTTGCTAAATCTATTGCTTTATCTAGAGTTGGGTTCTTACAGGCGAGGAGTCTTTGTTGGATATTTTTGGAATGACATCTAGCTACAAGTTGGTCACGTATTAATTCTCCAGTAAAGTTGTCAAAATCACATTTTGATGCCAACATTTTAAGTGCCGTGAGATACATGTCTATGCTTTCATTAGGTTGTTGTGCTCTTGTGAAGAATCTGTACCTATGTACAACCATGTTTTTGGTTTTCGTAAAATATTTATCTAATTGTGCAACATCTGTTTCAAATTCGTCCAAATCCTCATTCTCTGCAGGTACATTATCAGGTAAGTGGTCAAAGACATTTTGCCCTTCTACTCCCAGATGGTAGTACATTAGATTTTTCCGTCTTTCAGGTCTGAATTTCTGTTCATCAATTGCACCTGGGTAAGCTTTAAATGATCTTAACCATAAATTCCATTCTAAGGGTGGATCCCCAGGATCTTGTAGGAAGGGTGCTGGTGCTTGTACACTTTGCATTTCGTCCATACAATATTTGTGTTCAAAAGGAAAGCTTGGCAAAATGTTACTAAAATCTGCACTTCCGTATGTTTGTATCTCTACTTTTCACCATGGATTTAATTTAAATAATAAAGTGAAGAAGAAAGAGAAAAAAAATATATTTTTGAACAAGTAAACTAAGGTTTTAGTTCTATATGTTGCTTAATTTGCTTCCTTTTTATCCCAATGATATCCCAGAATGCAATGGGTGAGAAGAGGCTGTCTTCTATTTCTTGGTTTTGTTGGTTACCCAAAATGCACTGGGATTCGTCGATTGTATGAAGATGGAGCAGGTTCTTGTTTTCATGTTCTTGTTTTAAATTACATTGCCACTTTCTTATTCTGCTGTATTTGCGCTGTGCTCGAGCTGTAGTGCCTGTGTAGTTTCCTTGTAAAATGCGGTCTGTTGATTTGTGCTAAAGGCAGAGACTCGCGCTGACAGGGACTCGTGCTGGTTCGCGCTGATGACAGAGACTCGCGCTGGTTCGCGCTGATGATAAAGGCTTGCGCTGGCAGTAGAAGCTCATGTTGATGTTTGCACTCGTGCTGGTAGAATAGGCTTGCGCTTGTTACTAACAATCTCTTGCCGTTCATGAACTTGTGCCCAAGCTCACGCCGCAGTTGACATAAGGCATGAACTGTTAAATGGTTTCTAAAACGCTACGCTGCTTTAATAGCTCCGCGTTAGTGAGAAAAAAAATAATAATCTCACCGCTCCTCTGGCCCCTCACAGCGTTCTTTCTTGAAAATATTTCTGCTCGAGTTTTCATACGTATTGTGTGTTGGTTCACTCAGTGTGAACTCCGCTGTTCTTCCCGATCGTCGCCAATGTGAAAGATAGCACCAGGAGACTCTTGAAGGAGGATACAGGAGTTTATTGAGATAAAAGACACGGCTACGTGTCTCAACTAAACGGGGCCAGAGAGCAACTGCCTGTCATGGAATCTGACGGGGCAGATTCCATGACATCGCAGGACGCTCTAAGACACGTCATCACATCCACCAAATCATTACATCGGCGATCCGTAGCCTCATAAGTGTCCGGGGGAAGGATGCATTCAAACGTTTTTTAACAAGGCGAAAGGCCTCCCGGGCGTAGGATTGACTGTGGCAGAATTACTTTTCGCCAAAATAATGGCTTGGGCCTTTTTAATTTCAGTTTTAGAAATTTTGATGGCATCCCTATATTGCTTTTACTTGAGGAGGGAGAAAGCTTTCCTCCAGATTCTCTCAGCTCTCTTGCACAATTGCTTTAACTCGTGAAGGTTAGGCATGTACCAGGCTGATCTGTTGGGCCCTCTATTTATCTGGATACTCTTCTTGGGGAGTACTTGGTCTAATGTCCCTTCAATTCAGTTGTTAAAATGGTCATTAGCTGATACCGGATCAGTATTAGTGGAGGGTTTTGTACGTTCCAACGTGAATGCCCCATTTTGAAGCCTAATTTTAGGCCAACCACAAACTGTTTTTCTTGTTAGTTGGAATAGTGGGGTAGCTGAATTAGGGGACGAGTTTAGGGAATTAAAATGATGGTCTGACCAGGTGATGGGAATGGGGTCCAGGCAAAATAGCTCTTTCAAGTTGGAAAAAAACGGGTCAAAAAGGTGGCCTTTTATGTGTGTAGCAAGTGACACCTTCTGAATGAGTTGAAGGGCAGCAAGGTCCACCATTGATTCTTGATCATCAATATGAACATTTAAATTGCCTAAAATAGTGAAATTTGAGGCAGTACTTGCCAAATTGGTGGCAGTTTCAGATAGTGAATTAAGAAACTGTCCCAGCGGTCCAGGCAGTTGATAAATTAGAATACCCGAGAGGGAAAGCAAAGGAGTGAGTCCTGTGGCAAAAATGAAGATTCTGGCAGATAGTCAATGGACTCCCAAAAGTATGGCAATTTTTAAAAATAAAGGCGACACCACCGCCTTTCCCTGTTGGTCTGTCTAGCCTCTGAAATGAATAATCAAGAGGGAGGACTTGGACAATATCAGGTTCGGAATGAGAGTTATTCAAGTTTCAATAAGAAACAAAATGTCCAGACTTTTATCTGACAACAGAATGAACAACTCAGAAGAGTGTTTTGGTGAAGACCTGCACTTGAGCAGAAGGAATTTAAAAGTTTTGGCAGGCGATCCCTCGGAGGAGGGATGGGGAGAGGGCTTTCGTAACCTAAAGGAGCAATGCATACAGCTAGTGTCTGGACTGCTGGGGTTGATGGAATGAAAACATCCTGATTCAGAAATCTGTTTTAGACATTTAAGCTGCTCAGAGCTGTAACAATGCCTCTTTTGAGGAAAAGGGGCAGAGTTCCCTAGCTCCGGACGGTCTTAGATGGGCGTGCCTTAGGCGTACCCGCTGCACACGTCCGCTGAGCGGTCGAATCATTGGGTTTTAAATATCCCAAACTGGGTCCAGCGACTAGAGCGCTGACCCAAGATGGCCGCTAAGTGCAAGTTTAAAAAAATAAGAAGGACTGTATTCCCCCCTGAGCTATAACATAGCTCAACAAAGTGCAATAGTGCAACACGATATTGATGGCAGCAGAACAGGTAATAAAGCAGTAATATTCCTAGAGACAGTAATATTCATAAAATAATTTTTAAAATGGTTATAGCCCCAAATGTACAATTGATTCTGAGACCGTTGCGCTAGCAGTCTCGTAACAGCTTCAATGGCCGATGCGCGGTCGCGTCATGGGGTTTTAAATATCCCTTCCTGGGTCCAGCGACTAAAGCACTGACCAAGATGGCCGCCAAGTGCGAGTTTTAAAAAAGAAGAAGGACTGTATTCCCCCCTGAGCTATAACATAGCTCAACAAAGTGCAACAGTGCAACATGCTAATAATGGCAGCAGAACAGGTAATAAAACAGTAATATTCCTAGAGACAGTAATATTCCTAAAACAATTTTTAAAATGGTTATTGCTCCGAATGTACAATTGATTCTGAGCCCCTCGCACATGCAGTCTCGTGTAAATGCTTTATTGGCCCCCAACGACCCTCAGCAGCCAAAGGGACTTCATTCCCCAACCAGTAGTGTGCCAGAGGACCCTTTGCAGAGTGATTGATAAAGGGGGTGGGGATTCCAATGACACCTTAGCAATCTGGCTGTGGGGAACTTACTTCTCGCATCAATAGGGGTTCTTGGCCCACAGCGACCCTCAGCATTCAATGGGAGTTCATCCCCAACCAGTAGTGAGCCAGGAAGCCCCTTTATAGAATGGTTGAGAAAAGAGGCAGGGCCTCTGATGACATCTCAGCAATTTGGCTGTGGAGTACTTACTTGTGGTGACAATAGGGGTACTTGGACCCCAACCAACCATACCAGCCACAAAGACTTCATCCCCTAACCAGGAGGCGCATTTGCAGAGTGGTTGAGAAAGGGGGTGAACTTCTGATGTTTTCTCAGCAGTACCTCTGTACACTACTTGGTGTGAGATAAAGTCCGCTTGGCTGTTGAAACCCCATCAATATTTCAACAGCCCTGGGCAGCTGGTGGTCGCCGGGGTTCATAGAGAAATGGATCAGGCCCCCATGAGCCCCCTCCTTTCTTTTTTATAAATAATTCCCCTAGGAAGTGGTGGTCCCTGGAGCTCCATGCACCTCAGGGGAGGGTCCCATTCAACCCCGATTTCTTTTAAGCAACACCCCGGGACCTCACCCTAGTGGGGCCCTCTTACCCAGCAAATGTGGGAGTCTAAACTTGTTTTTTGTGCTGAAAATTTACAGCAAAAATGTTTTAAAAAATGCTTTTTTGGCCCTGCAGGGGTCCCTCTAGGTGGTTAGGGTATCAGCTAAAGCTGAGTCCCAAGATTGCTGTCAACACTTGCAGTTTGAAGTGTTGACAGCCAATCAGAGCTCTGCATTTCCCTGCATGAGCTTGTCATTTTTTGTGATTGTTTGTGTAGGAACTCCGGCCCCAATGCCACTATCTTGATTCTCTTCAATTACTCTGTACACCAATTAATGGAAAGCATGTTCTCCATATACCTTTCTGTCACATTAGGTGTAATTCTGTCCAAAGCTTCAAGCTCCCTGCTCGACTAAATGTTTATGGGAATTAACATGGGAAAACACACTTTTTTCACCCCCCTTTTTCTCAGCCCCCACTTGACGAATCGGGTGGATGTTTCTTTTCCTCTCCCTGGGCCGCTCCTTTACCCTAACTTGGACCCCCGGAGAGCATTGTTTCTTCCTTGGCATTTGTCAAAGATTATGTTCTTCGAACTTTTTTTGTAATCTTCTCCTTGTTTACATCACTTATGTGCTGATGGGCTCGATATAATTTCGTTCGAACCGTGAAACAGTACCTTGAGTTCTGTCCACTAGTGAGTTTCTCGTGTGAAGATTGCACTAATCATGTTTCTGATTCTATGTGGTCTGTCGTCACATGAGTCCCTAGCCTCCGTATAATTGTATGCTATACTGATAATCGAGATCAGAGCCCTTTTATCATTGTCAAGGTGAACTGTTTTTTATTGACGTGGTAAGCACGCCTTTGTTTTACTTTTATACACTCCCCGCAGGACCCCTAGGGCATTTTGAATGGCAGAGTCTTTTCTTTCTTTACAAGCGTGATGAATCTGAAGGAACTAACAGCGAGATATAACTGACAGATCTCCATCTTGATTGGTAGTCTGTCGTCGATCTCTAGAGCAGCCCGACCGTACGTGAGCATGCACGCTCTAGCTTATCTAAGCTGGCGAGAGTTTTAGAGCTTTAAACGCGGCAGGAAAAGTAAAGGGGTGGTGTGATGCTTCGAACTTGCCAGAAAGGTACGTTGGAAACAAGGCGGATCTTTTTACACACTTTCTGATCCTCTGAGTTTACTGATTAAGGTATTGGGTCTAATATTTATCCGTTTCCCCTTAGGGAGAAATATACGAGGAGGTGATTAGCCAGTGACAGTTACTAAGTATGGGCGAATTTTGCGGATCTGCAGACCACAAATTCGCGCGAAATCGCAAAAAAATCTGCAACTTCGTGGATTTTCCTGAGAAATCGTGGATTTTTTAGCGATTTGCACCATACTTAACTGGAGTACTTTCTACTGGCTAATCAGTAAGTGCTACCTCGTTGGGTAAATGTATAGTGCTTTTCCTACACTACAGCTGCGTAAAGGGCCAGATGATTTGTCCCCAGTGACCATGTGTGCCTGTAGGTTTGCCACCGCGCCAAAAGGCGCCGAGGTCCCTTGAGTGAGCTGTCAACCATAGTTGGGAAAGGGCGGGAAAAACGTTTGATACTACTAGTGCGTGATGCAGGGCTTCTATGCGTGTGCACATGACTCTTGTGTAAAGGGTCAGAGAGCGAGCAGGGCAGCAGGTGAGGAGAAAGCAGCCTCCTGGCCACAGAAACTACAAGGGGATCGCGCTCAAGAAACTCATGGATGCAGAGATCCCCCTCGAGTATTACAGCTAATTTTCGACGGCAGATATGGGGTTAAAGCACACTTGCCCAGCCTTGACCGTGCTCACTAATGTTTTGGGCTGATTAAAAGGGCTGATTAAAAATGTTACTGAATTTGAACTTCAACTCGGGCACCAGCTATATCTGTAAGTGCTTCCTGTTGAGGTTTAATTTTTGTGACTTGAGCCTCGTGCCAGAATGAATCCTGCCCTGCATAGTTATCCACGAAGATGCCACCGTTTTGTGCAATACCTCTACTCAACTGGAGTACTGGCTAATCAGTAAGTGCTACCTCGTTGTGTAAATGTATAGTGCTTTTCCTACACTGCAGCTGCATAAAGGGCCAGAAGATTTGTCTCCACTGACCATGTGTGCCTGTAAGTTTGCCACGGCGCCAAAAGCCGCTGAGGTCCCTTGAGTGAGCTGTCCATCATAGTTGGGAAGGGGCGGGAAAAACATTTGATATTGCTAGTATGTGGTGCGGGGCCTCTATGCGTGTGCACATGCCTCTTGTGTAAAGGGTCAGAGAGCGAGCAGGGCAGCAGGTGAGGAGAAAGCAGCCTCCTGGCCACAGGAACTACAAGGGGATCGCGCTCGAGAAACTCATGGATGCAAAGACCTCCCTCGAGTATTACTGCTAATTTCCCACGGCAGGGATGGAGTTAAAGCACGCTTGCCCAGCTTCGTCCGTGCTCACTAATGTTTTGGGCTGATAAAAACGTTACTGAATTTGAGCTTCAACTTGGGCACCTGCTTTATTTATCTGTAAGTGCTTCCTGTTGAGTTTTAATTTTTGTGACAGGAGCCTCGTGCCATACTTGTAACTTTTCTCTCACCCTGCTTCGAGGGTCATAGCAGGGTCAGAGAAAACAGCAGGTGCCCAAGTTGAAGTTAATTTGTTTGCAACCATTTTGTAATTGGTTACAAAGAAATTAGGTTCAACTTGGGCACCTGCTGTAACCCTGTAAGTGCTTCCTCAAAAAAATGTTGGGTTCGCGGATTCTCTGATTTTTCCACAATTTTGCGAGAATCGAGGATTGCAAAATTGCGGAAAATCCGCAAAGTCCGCAAGCGAAACAAATTTTCTGCCCATACTTACTTTTTACTACATGGCTGATTTTGTATTTAAAGGTATATTGTGTGATGTGATGTAGACTTAGGGACACAGAGCACGGTGTCCTTGTGATAATAAAGGAGATTTCACTAATTGGAGCTGCGTTAGCCTTTTTGTCTTCTTTACAGGTGAATAATTGGTTCACCCCCTCAGGGGGAGTTGTACTTCCTGGGTATATTTAACTCTCATGGTGTTTGAGAGTGTGAAGTACACTACCGGCTCATAGAACTCTCATAGTGTTTGAGAGTGTGTAGAAAATATCAGGTACCCACGTGTTTAGTTTTGTCAATGAGTGGGTGACTCAGGTTGAGCACTGACCTGGTGAATTGATTCACTTGGACTTTTTAATTGTCCACTTTTTTCCCTTACCACTGTCTGGTTTTGCTTCCGTTTCGGTGGTAATTTCACACGCTTAATTCCTGTGCACTGTATGGGCAAATAAGGGATCGTACTGTTTCAGTGGTGTCAATGAATAGTTTGTAATGGAAATTTGGATTGTTATTATAGATATTTTGACCCTTGTCCTGAATAAGATGTGTTCCTATTTGAATTATAATAGTTATATTTTTGAAATACTGAAAATATCAGGGTAATTGATGGTACCTTGATACCCCTCCTTAACTTTATTTTCCCACTTGACGAATCAGCCTGAAACTTTTCATTCGCAACAATATTCTCAGGGGCCTTCTTTTTTGAAACTTTTGTGAAGATTCATTAAACATCGCCAAAGATGTAGACAAGTCAAAAAGCACTTTTCCTATGGAAACATGGTCCTAACTGTAACTACCCGCTGGCGATCACCAGTATACCTTGAGTCCCTCTGGCATTGGTGCACGTCTGGGAAGGCTTCTCTGCACCACATCAATATCACAAATTTTGGCTTAGCCAAGTCAAAAAAGGATGACCTGAACTCATAACGGGTAAAATGAGGTTCATCTCTAATTCAGATATGATTTTCAGACAGCGTGACCGTAGAAAAGTTACGCAACGCTCCCTGATAATGTGCTAATAGAATCGTGCATAATAAGTAGTGAAACCAATATGAATAATAGAAGAAGGACTCACAGGTTAACACATTACAAATAAGTATGTAATCAAATGGTAGAGGATATAAATAACCCTGCTGATTCTCCAATGTCAATGTCTTATGTGCAGTCAGATTTTAAATAAACATGACAGGACATGTGCAGTCAGACTATTCGGAATATTCAAACACTCACATTTTCAAATGATAAGGTACAGCAACAATATTTTGTCATAAACTCTTCTAGTGGCTCATTAGAGTGTTCAGCACCAGCAGCACCCGGAGGATATCACCTAATAATGTAATTTGGCTATGGGAAGTCTCAGCCAAATAACTTAGTGAATCGCTGACCTCACCCAGAGAATTACCTTAATAACAGAAGTGAGTTCCATCGCTTTTCAGGAATGAATATTCAGGAATGATTTGCAATCACAATTAAGCCCCAGTGGGCCCACTATACAACAGTGAACAGTAATCATGGGAACAAATAGGAAAATCCTTCCTGCAATAATATTCCTAATAAAAACCCCTTAACTAAATGTTCATTCAATAATGGTTCACATTTGTTTAAAGATACCTCCTACCGCAGCCTCTCATCTGAGCAACAAAAGAGACGTCACCCTTGCATTGATGCGTGCTCCTAGGTGCATTGTAGGATAGTTTCAAGTAAGAATGTTGTGCATTTTAGCCAGTTATGGAGCCAGTAAAGACAAAGGGTGAAAATAAAAAGATGTTTACAATCTCCCAATTGGAAAGAATCGACTGAGACAAACATATATATAGTCATAAGTACATATCAAATCAAGTTGCTGACTAAGGGATTATCCTTCTATCCAGATACTGAGATCAACCTGCCCAATTTACACATTGATTTGTACAAATTCTGTTGTAAAGTAAAATTCAAAAAACATTTCAAGACTAACCCAAAGAGAGACCAGAGAAAATCGGTTACTCACATGGAGACATCTATAATAACGATGCTTGAATTACCAGCTCTACAAGCACTTGTAACCTTAGAAAAGGAATCAGAGGAAAGCATAACAAATGACGCCATTCCATACATCAGATGAACAGTTTTGTAAATATATAGACCTTGAAACCTGGAAAAGAGGGGAGAGTGGATTAAAAACTCAATCACATTTTGTCCACAATTGCATCCTGGCAGCCTAATTGACCTCTTCCAAGAAATCATGAAGAAATCAATCACATGATTCAATGAAATCAGCCATTGAAAAGGGCTAAGAAACTGACAGCCCCACAAATCATCATAAAGGCATCTGATAAAGGTGGTAACATTGTTATTCAAGATTGTGCTGATTACATGGCTGAAGCCAAAAGACAACTAGGGAATGATTCCCATTATTAGGAACTCATGGGAATCATACAGAAACTATAACTTATGAACAACCATGAGAAACTATGAAAATATAAAGATCTGGAACTCCATGACTCAAAGGAATATATCTATTTGAAAGTTGAACATCCTATGGGTCCCACCATTTACTTTCTTCCCAAGGTGCATAAATCATTACATAAACCAAAAGGCAGACCTATCATCAGTGCAATCAGTTCACTCTTAGAAAAAAACATCAACATTTATTGACATTTTTTTAATGAACAACGTCATCTCTCTACCTTCTTATTTACCAAATACCATTGATTTCCTAAGTAAAATCAATGACATCCCATAATAAGAAAACGGTATAATGGCAACAATTGATGCAACATCACTTTATACATCCATTCGACATCAGGATGGCATATTGGCTGTGAAACATTTTTTTATCAGTTATATAGAACATTCAGAAATGCTTTTAGACATGCTATCCTTTTGCCTGACCCACAATGTATTTTTATTCAATTGAAAAGATTTCCTACAGAAGCAGGGGACTGCTATGGTGATTTCTTTTGACACTACATACGTGAATCTCCAAATGCTATTTTGGGAGGCAAAAACAGCATGGAAGGAAGAAAATCAAGATATGCTGGAACATATTGCCATATGGACAAGATTTATCGATGATCTTTTAGTGATTTGGGAGGGTGACACCAAATGTTTTGAGGAATTCATTGGGTCTCTCAATAATAACAACTGCAATCTCTGTTTTACATAAAAAAATCTGTGAGAAATGTGTCACCTTCTTTGATGTAGAAGTATTTTTAAATAATATGAAAGTGTGCACAAAGATCTATTGAAAGAATGCAACGGTATCCTCAAAGCTAAGAGTGGCCACCCCTAAAATCATAAATGGAGTATTCCTTATGGGGAGATGCTAAGAGTTAATAGAAATTGCTCCGCAGCGAATGACTTGGAAGAACAGCTAACAGAAATTAAAGATCCCTAACATGGGGCTATCCAATAGAAGTGGTTGAGACTGCAAAAGAAAGAGATGAAGGGACACCAGGGGGCATATTACCAAGCAATAGCGATAATTATCGCTATTGCTTGGTTAGAGACAAAAATTAACTGCTGAGCTGCGGCGATTTTTATCACAGATAAACCTTGGTATTACCAAGGTTTATCGCAAATGCGATAAAAATCGGCCGCAATGCATAAATATCTCTGAAAAGTCCGCGATATTCATGCATTACCGAGCTAATGCTCTTAGCCATGTTATCTACCTCCCATTAGATAACATGGCTAAGAACTGCTCAGGGCAGGTGTTAGCTTTTGGAGATATTCTCGCTTAGCGCGAATATCTCCATAAGTTGGTAATAGGAGATAGCGATGTTAGTGACTGTTTCCAGTCGCTAACATCTTGGCACGCCCACTTTGCATGTCATTAGTGATAAATATCACTGACATGCAAAGTGGGGCCCAAGATGGTTGCTATCTCCTACTAGCTGTCGCTAACTGGTGTTAGCGACAGCTAGGTAATAGGGAGATAATTTTATCTCCCCTTTCTTGGCTTTTAAAGCCAAAAAAGCGGATATAAACCCCCTTGATAATATGCCCCCAAGAGCGGAACCTCTAGTTATCGTGGAGAAACTTCAGAAAAAGACAAATTTCTCCTGATTATGGATTTCACCAATAGGTTGTTAGACTTGGCATCTTTAGATGTTGTTTCCCCTGACTTTTTTCCTCTACCGCCTGTATTTTTTTGCTGTACTGGATTTTGTTTTTGCTGACTTAGATGATTGCAAAAAACACAGTTGATGGACCAAATGCAGAACAATGTCTTACATTCACCCCAGTACAAAGAACTGGGCCTAAATCCATCGTTTTTTTGCACTCCACACCATCCTAGGTCAGACAATGGCTATATGCAAATCAGCCTTGACCCTGTGCCTCATGGGAACAGTCCAGCCCGAACTACCAAGCCATGTCTTTCCTAGACCGGAATCAAGCATCCAAGGACTGGTTCCTGGCTATCAGCCTGCTTCAGCCTGGATAGTTTGACTCCAGTGATGTGGAGAGCCTGGGACTCACGTCTGAGTATACCCAGCCCACTCGGGGTGAAAATTGCAAAAAACACAGTTGATGGACCGAATGCAGAACAATGTCTTACATTCACCCCAGTACAAAGATCTGGGCCTAAATCCATCATTTTTTTGCACTCCACACCACCCTAGGTCAGACAATAGCTATATGCAAATCAGCCTTGACTCTGTGCCTCATGGGAACAGTCCAGCCCAAACTACCAAGCCATGTCTTTCCTAGACCGGAATCAAGCATCCAAGGATCGGTTTCTGGCTATCAGCCTTCTTCAGCCTGGATAGCTTGACTCCAGTGATGTGGAGAGCCTGGGACTCACGTCTGAGTATACCCAGCCAACTCGGGGTGAAAATTGCAAAAAACACAGTTGATGGACCGAATGCAGAACAATGTCTTACATTCACCCCAGTACAAAGATCTGGGCCTAAATCCATCGTTTTTTGCACTCCACACCACCCTAGGTCAGACAATGGCTATATGCAAATCAGCCTTGACCCTGTGCCTCATGGGAACAGTCCAGCAGGAACTACCAAGCGATGTCTTTCCTAGACCGGAATCAAGCATCCAAGGACCGGCTTCTGGCTATCAGCCTTCTTCAGCCTGGATAGCTTGACTCCAGTGATGTGGAGAGCCTGGGACTCACGTCTGAGTATACCCAGCCCACTCGGGGTGAAAATTGCAAAAAACACAGTTGATGGACCGAATGCAGAACAATGATTAAATCCAGATCTTTTGACTGGGTGTGAGTGTTTGATTGATTCAGATGCTCCGTCCATCACCACCCCCTTTTGTACCGCTTTTGGCCACCATAAGTGTGGCAGGGTATGCTCAGACGTGAGACCCTTGCTCACTTTGCCACTGGATTCAAGCAAGCTGGGCTGAAGACGGCTGGAATGCCAGAAACCGGTCCTCGGAAGCTTGTTTCCGGTCCAGGGAAGACATGGCTTGGCAGTTCGGGCTGGACTGTACCCATGAGGCACTGGGGTGGCAGAGTGGGCTAAAGAACGGTGATGGATTAAATCCAGATCTTTTAACTGGGTGTGAGTGTTTGATTGGTTCAGATGTTCCGTCCATCACCACCCCCTTTTGTACTGCTTTTGGCCACCATAAGTGTGGCAGGGTATGCTTAGACGTGAGTCCCTTGCTCACTTTGCCACTGGATTCAAGCAAGCCGGGCTGAAGACGTCTGGAATGCCAGAAACCAGTCCTCGGAAGCTTGTTTCCGCTCCAGGGAAGACATGGCTTGGCAGTTCAGGCTGGACTGTTCCCATGAGGCACAAGGTCAGACTGATTTGCATATAGCCATGACTGAACTGGGGTGGCAGAGTGGGCTAAAGAACGCTGATGGATTAAACCCAGATCTTTTGACTGGGTGTGAGTGTTTGATTGATTCAGATGCTCCGTCCATCACCACCCCCTTTTGTACGACTTAGATGATTGGGCAAGTGCTCCCTGTGTAAATTGTTATTACAATTGGTTCACTATGATTGGCATCCTTTATTTACTGGTAAGTCCCTAGTAATATTAATAATAATAATAATAATAATAAGGCATTTATTAAGCGCACAGCTACCCCAACGGGGTGTCCCAGCGCTATAGTAGACAGAAAGCGAGGCAGAAACTGGTGCAACCACTAATCATGACGACTAAAAAGCCAGGTTTTGAGAGATTTGCGGAACTCACTTTCTGACTGAATCAAGCGTAAATGAAGAGGCAGTTTGCTCCAACATTGAGTGGTTCCTACCTCAAAGGTTTTACCTCCTGATCTGGCTTTTGAGAACCGAGGGGTGGCAAGCAGTAGTTTATAATTGGACCGTAGAGTTCTAGATTGACAATAAGGCCGGAGTCTCCTCCTAAGCTAGACCTGCCCTCGGCTTTTGCTTGCCCGATAAGCGAATGTCAGAGCCTTGAATTCTATTCACTTTGCAATGGGTAGCCAACATAGTAGTCTTAGTTACGGGGAAATATGGTGTTGTAGTGGGACACCACAGACTAAACGGACCACAGCGTTTTGTACAAACTATGGCTGGAATAAGACCTGTAACCAAGTCCATGATTGCACAAGGCATTCTAAAAGAGATACGAGGAAGTCCCTGTAACTCACCTAATATGGGGCTACAGAAGCCTGATGGCAAGTACAGAATAGTACAGGATTTACAAACGGTTAATGAAATAGTGATCTCATGTTGTCCTATGGTACCGAATTCAGCTGTTATATTATTTCAGATACCATGTGAGGCAGAATGGTTTACAGTTATAGATCTCTGCCAGGCATTTTTTTCCACACCATTGCACAAAGATACCCAAGATATTTTCGCATTTAGGATGGATGATCATGTGTTAGCATGGTTTTGTTTCCCTCAAGGGTGTACAGAAAGCCCCTCTATCTTTAATCAATGTTTCAAAAAGAATCTTGAAGGGCTGGTGATGCCTCATAGCTCAGTGTTGGTCCAGTATATTGATGACCTTTAGGTCACTTCATGGACACCAGATGCCCCCATACAAGCTTCAGTATTGTCAATCAGAAGTGCAGTATCTGGGTCACCGGATTGAGAAGGGAAAACAAAGAGTGTCACCAGATCGCATAGAGACGATTCTGCAGATGGGAACTCCGAAAAACACAGAAAGAAGTAAGCATGTTTTTGGGAAAGGTCGGCTATTGTCGGCAGTGGATCCCAAATTTTTCCTTGCAAGCAAAGCCACTATTGAGGTTGACCTGAAAGGACATTAGTGATCCGGTACCATGGGATAATGACTGTTTGAGAGCCTTCCACAAGCAGAGAGAGAACCTATGTCGCGCTCCGGCTCTGGGAATGCCAGATTACAACAAAGCATGTGTTGAAGGAGAGATGTGCGTTAGCAGTCCTTGTACCAACACATGGAGGTGCCCGTAAATGAGTTGCTTACTTTTCCGCTGCATTAGATCAAGTAGCTTCTGCATTTTCCGGATGTCTCAAATCTATTGCTGCAATAGGTGTCATCTTTGAGAGATGTGAAAGGATAGTGATGGGTCACCCACTGATTGTTTATGTACCAAATTCAGTAGAACTGTGACACAGTATTTAACAAGTACCAGACTTACAAATTAGGAGCAGGTTATATTGGCTTCTGAAAATGTTACCCTGAAACGTTGTACCACTTTGAATCCTGCCACGTTGTTACCTCTTCCACAAGAGGAAGGAGATGACTGTGAAGACCATGACTGTCTAGATGTTACTTAGCAATCTACCAAACCCAGACCTGACATTGTTGATGAATCTCTGCCTGAATCTGATTTGATCCTTTTTGTCGATGGTTTATGCTTAAGAGACAATGAAGGGTGTCTAAGAGCAGTGTTTGCTGTGTGCACCATCTTGGGGGTGGTGGAATCTGCCTGTTTGAAAAGAGTATACTCAACTCAGGTAGCCAAGATTATTGATCTGATATGTGCCTGTACCATCACGGATGGAGTCTGAGTGACTATCTATATGGACAGCCAATATGGGTTTGGAGTGGTTCATGACTTTGGACAGTTATGGTCATAAAAGGGATTTCTGACGTCTTCAGGATCCCCTATCCGTAATGGAGAATATGTGCGCCAATTGCTAGAGGCTTTGCAGAAACCAAAAGAAATATCTGTAGTAAAATGTGCAGCTCATGCAAAGGGAGAGGACTTTATTACTAAAGGGAATAATTATGCTGACAAAGTAGCTTGCTTTTGTGCTATACATGCTTGTGTTTTCAATGGTGAATATGTAGGAGAGAGCACAGAAAATACCAAAGCTGCATCATGGGTTAGAGCAGGATGTGAGAAGAGAGAAGATGGCATTTGGGTATTGACAGATGACAGAGCAGTACTACCCAACTGTCTTTTAAGCCCAACGGCAAGGCAGATTCACGGAGCCGTTCATCTTGGGAAAGTTGCCATGGTGTGAGTGTTTAGTCAAACTTTGTTTAAACCACGATTTTGTGTGTATGCTGAAGCAGTGTGTCCCAGATGTGTTACATGTCAACAAATTAATATTAGAAAGAGAACTGTGGTTACAGTGAGCCACATTGGAAGATTAGGAGGTCCTTTCAATAGGATACAATTGGACTTTATCGAGATGCCGAGGTGCAATAGGCTGAGAAATGTTTTGGTGTGGGTGTGAATCTTTTCACGTTGGGTTGAGGCATATCCAACTAGACGATGTGACAGTCTCACAGTGGCAAAACTGTACTTAAGGGAACTGATACAGCGGTTTGGATTTCCGACCTCAGTGGAGACAAATAGAGGAATACACTTTTATAATGAAATCATGAAATTATTGTGGTCAGCTTTGAAAATTGATTAGAGATTGCACTATAGTTACAGGCCTGAGACTTTTGTTCTTATGGAGCAGATCAATGGCACAATCAAGATGAGGGTGTCAAAGGTGTTTTCGTCGACTTCATTGAAATGGCCAGATGCGTGGCCATTGGTATTGATGAGTCTGCATAGTACTCCCGATAGGAGGACAGGGCTCTCTTCCCACGAGATATTGATGGGAAGAGCTATGCGATTGCCTATGGTGCCAGCTACAGCAATGATAAACATCACAGATGATTTGGTTAAGGATTATTGTAGTGTACTGGCTGATGTGGTTAATTCTGTCTCTCACCAGGTCGAGGCTGCGACTGCATCCACCTCGAGAGACCTGATGCATGAACTTAACCCTGGTGACTGGGTGCTTGTCCGAAAGCATGTGAGGAAGAGCTGCCTTGATGCTTGCAGATGAGAACCATACCAGGAGATTTTGGTCACAAGTACGGCTGTAAAGTGTGGAGCATTGCCAAACTGGATTCATTTATTTATTTATTTATTTATTTTACACATTTGTAAAGCGCATGGCTGCCCGTGAGCATCCCAGCGCTAGTGATAGATCAGAAGAAATTGAGGAAGAGGAGTATTATGGAAACAGCCAGGTCTTGAGTGCTTTACGAAATGGAAGAAGATTGGGCTGGGCCCGAATGTCATGCTTCTCGTACTCGTAGAGTTCCAGAACCTGTTGAGGAAACGAGTCCCCTGGTTTTAAGAAGTGCAACTGAGAATGCAACAACATCGGAAGGAATAGGTCAGAACATGAGAACTCTTGATGAGGCTGAACAATCAACTGAGCAAGAAAGAATAGATCAAATTGCTCCAGAGTTGAATTCAGAATCTAAAATAGACAAGACTGCAGAAGTGAATTTCGAACCAGAGCAGAGTGAGCAGCTTGGTGCAGAAGAATCAGATTGAGAGGAAGAGAGGAGAGCAGATGCTGCAGCAGCAAAGTGGCCAAGAAAGAAAGAAAGGTTGAACCTAAGGCTTGCATCTGAGAAGAACCTCGCTCCCATTCCTGAAACATCTGAATCAGATCAAATTTTAACCGAAGAAAGACGGATGGTCTAAGATGATCTCAAAAATACGCATCTCCTGAGTGGACATACCTGGCTGCAGATGCAGAGTCCAGGGAGATCCGGTACAGTGAGTTACGGAGGGAACTCTCTGACAATCGATATTCAGTTACTGGTCCCTGGAGTTAAAGCCTTCGGAACCCTAACTCTGAAAGTTCCCGATCCACCAAGGTTAAGTGGTTTGGGATTCATGATCTTTAACCAGGTTGCTTTTCCTACCTTTAGTCAACAGCCCACTGCATAAGAACTAATAGAGATTCGTGCAGAGATTCTGCAGCTTGTTCTTACCATACTTGTATCTACTATCATAAACGATGAAGCTTGAACTGTGAAAGAAGAAATGATTAGCCTTAGAAAGAAGATAACCTAGGCCCAAGTGGAAGAGGGTTTAAAGGATGGACTGTCAATATAAGAAGAACTGAGGATTAGGGATGAATACATCTCTACAATAGGTTTAGTTTTGTTGGACTGAAAATTGCAATAATCGAATGGAAACCAGAACATAAAAAGACATTTTAAATAACAGTGGTTCAGCATGGAGTCAGGAAGCAAGCAGAAGTGCATCATTGGTACCCTTATTGTTGTGGTGCTTATTGTCATAACTGTGGTGATTGTTACATCGTTGGTTGGGGCTCACAATGCTTGAAAGAATAGGGAACAGGTGACCCTTACCCCACCTGCCTCAGATGTAGAAGAGGGCACATCTGCTGAAGATAGAGATATGATCAGGGAAACTAGTCGGATGTTGCATGTAGATTTGTCAAAAGGTGATTTCACCCTGAATGCATATGCTCGTTTGTTGTATGAGTATGTTAATACAATGGAAGCGAAATATTTATATGTGTGTATGCAAGTGCCAGCATCAGTAGAAGAGGGCATCCAATATCATCACTTGCCAGTATTCTATGGCATGACATGTAGTGTGTTGTTGAGCATGTTCTACGGTAAGGCTCATTTTGCGTACTACTTCTCAAATTATGATGTGGTACTCTCAGAAGTTCCAGTTCCTAAGTTCATGAATAAATATGATTACTATAAAGAGATGGAGAGGATGTCTAAGTATTTTGTGCCTACTATTACTTTGGATACATCGACACAATCTGACTTGTATGTTATCTGACATCAAGAAGAAGTTTGTAGATCAGATGGAAGATCGGCATAGGCAGACTTTATTTAGACCAGACCCAAGCATAAGGTTATCTCATAGACACAAGAAGAATTAGATTGTAAGGCAGATGGCAGTTCTGGTTCAATAGCTTTGGACTTACAGCATAAAGGTAAATTGTGCATTAGACACCCATCAACATATTATGACAAGATATTTGTGGGTGAGATTGATTGTGAACATATTTTCATGATTGAGCAGTCAATAAGAAAGGCACTAGTGGATAAATTAACCATAGTACCAAATGTGTATTTTGTGAGTGGGAAAAGTGCCTATGTGAAATTGCCTAAGAATTGGTATGGTACATGTTATTTGGGTGTGGTATTTCCTAAAATATTCCATGTGGATGATTTGTGGCCTTTGTAAGGAAAAGGATCTCACAGAGGGAAACGTGGTACAAGTGCTGGAGAAATTGTTTGAGAAGTATTGGGAGCTATGATCCCTAGTATTGGTGTGATTCTGAGTGATGTGAAAATTCAAAAGTTGGCAACAATAGTGGATAAGCTCTCTGTGAATTCAGCCCAAATCTTATTACTAGTTGATGGGGAGATGGTTTCGATAAGGGCTATGGTAAGGGGTATGGTTCTTCAAAATCACTTTTAGATATGTTATTATCAAAAGCTGGAAGAGTCTGTAAATTATTGAAAGTTCAACAGTGCTGCACGTATTTCCTGACAATTGTCGGGATATACGAAAATATATTAGAAACGTTTTGAAACCTATCATAATAGCTGTCATTTGTTTAATTACACTATTGGGAACTATCAAAGCTTACAAATGGCGAAAGGCATGTCACAATGAAAACTCCTTGAAGAAACGAGAGCAGCAGTTAGAACGACAGCAGGACATTCATTATCTGCACCTTAAAGTATTAGAAAGATTTAGACAGGGATGCAAGCTACAACTTTTGCTTAGATCGGTATTTTGTACAAGGATAAAACTGTGAGAGGTTAGAATGTTGATGTTATGACACTTGTCATAGGAGGGGGGAACTGATAGAGTACTTACAGCACTCTAGATTGTACGAGTGCATTATACTTATAGTTCAAATGCACTTACATATATTTTATCGGTTGTAGTGTTTTATGATTACTAAGATGCATTTATTCAAATCATATAAGTATTAAAATGCAGTATGCACATTTAAATAGGACTTTGAATGTATTAGAAAAGTTTATTATTCATGAATGTATAATGCGCAGGTTGAAATTATACTCGTACAATGTAACCGTGTGTAGTTTAAGTTGCCTGCATTGTAGGCCCAACTTGCAGGTTGTTTTGAGTTTCGTTTCTCCTTGGTTGCTCGAGAAATAATTAAATGAATCCTTTTTGTATTCGAAGATAGTATGTTCTCATCCTACTGCAGGTGCAGGATTTCAATCTTGTTATTCTTAGATTAAGGAGATACCTGGAATGTCTTTAAAGAAGACTAGAAAGCAAAAAGGGAGGATGCGTAGGGACAGATTCAAGATACTTCTGCTTTTTCGAAGAAGAAGGAGCATCTTAGAACGAGCTCCATATCCTTAAGCTACCAGACCCATTTTGACGTGAGTACTTCTTAGGAAGTCAACACGTGTTAACACCTTTGGGGTATGATAAGGGAGATAGGCAGGATGCTTAATGAAAAGAGAATTGGACTCAGCTTCTATTCTGGGTTGCATTTTGATTCTGGAGTTCATCACATTATGCCTTTTGTGCCAAATGAATTACATTAATAGACTCAGCTCTGTATTGATTTTTGTGCAACTATATACTCTGATATTAAGTTGTGTTTATATTAAATTATTTTTGGCCTCATAAAAAATCCATAGACTGGAGTCCGGAGTCTGTGGTCCTTTAACACATGACTACTTTGTAAGTATACATTTTATTTGTTTTGCTCCCCTCTACCACTTTTAGCAGGCAAATAAAAGACCATCAGTATTGTTTTCAGTATAGAAGGTAAGGATAAAATGTTGTGTAATCAACACCATGGCACTATATACAGATACAAAAAAGGGGGATTGCTGCACTGTTCCTGTAGAGAGATAAGGAAGTAGGGGAAGTTTTACCTGGCGTGACCAAGGGTGTTCCAATGATACCCTGGGGCATCCATTATGTTGGATGTAGTTGCCTCACACACCCAGAAGGGTGTCATGCTTCATCATTGGCGGTTGCTCCTCATCGGGGAGGCGGTGCGACCCCCAACGGGCTCACCTCAAAGAGGGGCTCTTTGGCGGAGATCTTTTTTCCAACAGCCTTATGGTGAGGTGGGGGTATGTGGGCAGGATGGTGTACTCCTGTGGTAAGATAATTAAAATGTAGCAAGGGGTACCGGAATTAACTTTATTCTGGGGGTCCCCTGGCTGCAATTAAAAGGTGGGGCTAGCTTGCTAGGTGTCAACTAGTTTAGGTTATGTGACCCTAGAAGAGGCTAGAAGTGAATGTGGTCGACATGTTTCTCGCTAAGGGTTAATCACCCGCGATTCTTCAGGACCTTAAAAAAGTGAAAAGAAATAAGGACACAAACATACTAGTATCATATGTGTTGTGTTTGTTACCTCTGTGGATAATCCTATGCCTAAACATAGAGAAGAGACAAGGAAACAAAGGTTATTGTATTCAGTACAATTATGCAAGTCACAACATTGCCAGGGAAAGTGAAAATACTGACATGCAGGTGGTAATGGGAATAATTTAGCACAACCACCGCGTGCCATGGAACTCTAACACTCCCCAAACCTTCATCATGGAGTGTGCCACTTTAGCCTTGACGGAAAACTATTTTGAATACAGAGGCAAGTTTTACCACCAGACCCAGGGTACCTCTATGGGCAGTACCTTTGCTCCTTCGGTGGCCTGTCTGTATATGGCTAAATTTGAAGGTACACATATACACCATGAGTCAAATCCCTTCCTGAATAACATCAAAATGTGGAAACGCTTCATTGATGACATCCTGATCCTGTGGAGCGGTCCACCGACCTCACACGAAGGCTTTCTGGTATGGGTCAACACATTAAACCCTCACCTACATTTCACCATGGCCTCCTCACCCCACGAAATTGCTTTCCTTGATCTAACTATCAGACTTGAAGCAGGATCCATAAGCACTACCATGTACCGAAAACCCACAGACCGTAACAGCCTTCTACATTACAAGAGTCACCATCCGAGGGCGTTACGTACCAACTTGCCCTTTGGCCAATTCTTACGAATTAGGCGCAATTGTAGTGCTGTGTCTGACTACAAGAAAGAGTCCGCAATCCTCTCTAGGAACCTACTAGACAGGGGCTATCCCAAGAGTGATGTCCTCAAAGCCAGGAAACGGGCCAGAAATAACAACCGAGAAGCCCTTCTTGAACGGCAGGAAAGAGTCCTGTTCACTTCTAGCCTCTTCTAGGGTCACATAACCTAAACTAGTTGACACCTAGCAAGCTAGTCCCACCTTTTAATTGCAGCCAGGGGACCCCCAGAATAAAGTTAATTCCGGTACCCCTTGCTACATTTTAATTATCTTACCACAGGAGTACACCATCCTGCCCACATACCCCCACCTCACCATAAGGCTGTTGGAAAAAAGATCTCCGCCAAAGAGCCCCTCTTTGAGGTGAGCCCGTCGGGGGTTGCACCGCCTCCCCGACGAGGAGCAACCGCCAATGATGAAGCATGACACCCTTCTGGGTGTGTGAGGCAACTACATCCAACATAATGGATGCCCCAGGGTATCATTGGAACACCCTTGGTCACGCCAGGTAAAACTTCCCCTACTTCCTTATCTCTCTACAGGAACAGTGCAGCAATCCCCCTTTTTTGCATCTCCAGTACTTTGTACGGACACTAAGCTGCTACTGGACCTTCCACCATCCTGAGTGGTAAATAGTGTCCTCTCGCCTCCCTTCTTTTGGAATCTACTATATACAGATAATCAGTCACATATCTGTCCATGGTTACACCAGGATGAGAGCTGTAAGTCATCAGCCTTGCAAATAACTTCTGCTGAAGTGTGGGTCCCCAATGAGTGCCTTGAGCAAGAAAAAGTGTCCTGGAGATAGAACCTCTCCATCAGCAGCCTATGAAGCACTCCAGTCACCAATCTCAAAACATCTCTCATTTGGATGAAAGGCGATCTGGGCGCAGGCAAAACTAAGACGGTATGTGAGCCAAGTCAATCCCCTTGCCTTAATGTAGTGCACTGCATGTCTGTACATTTGCACTCATATACCTCAATCTTTCAAAAAAAAACATAAAGCTGCATTCATCTCTCAAGAAAAGATCTCAATTCACTTTGATCCTGCCAGTCTCATCGAGCCCACAGGTGCCCACGATCAGCAACTCTTCAAATACACCGGGCCGGTATTATGCTCACTCAGGGAAACTGCTCTGGGCTCCGACATGTTGCATCCTCAACTGTGTGTGATGGTCAGACCTGGTCAGTGATGCCTCTTAAAGGTAATGCAGTGCCCATAGGGCAGGTGAAACTTCCCCAGGGCAGGAGTAAAATCCCAACTACGGGCAGTGCATTAGTGGGAGTTGAACCAGCTGCTTTTGAAAGAAGGGCAAAGACCCCTTGCAGGCGTGTGCAGTGAGGAACTGCATCACCTTGCAAAGGAATGTCTTGGGGCTTCACAAGATGCCCACATCCCCTTCCAGAAGGCACCCTTGAGGGGCTGCACTGACTGTGTGCCACACCTTGTGTCCCCTGACATCTCCTTTGCCTGTGGGCTTAGAATGGGCAAAGAGGTAAATTATTCCCCTCATCTACTTCGAGTCATGCAAATGATGGCACCCCCCTTAGGATCGATTTGGTGTATCATGTGTGCAGGCACAGATTACATTACCGGAAGTGGTGCCAAGGAGTTTGCAATCCATTGTGTACCAGCAAAGGGCCCATTCTTGCAGAAAGCAGAGCAGGTGCACACACAGTTCTCCTCCCCCAAATATTGTGTGTGACACGGCCCCAGGAAACCAATGTACTATGCCTATTCTCAATTTGCACACCTACTGGTTTGTATTAACAGGTCAAATAAAATATTTCACATCATCAGCAGGTTATAAAGTGGTTTGTATAATCAATATTAATTAGATATGCTGCAGTTTACGAACTCTTGTGATTGGGTCTGAATGCAGGGATGGAGGCCGGCAATGGACAGTAGACATCAGACACTGCTCTTAGATTCCCAAATGGGAACATGTTGTTCCAATTGCAGCCCGTGCCCACTAAAGAGATCACAGCTGCTTCTAAAAATTAAAGTTTCCAGATGGGACACATTTCACTGGGAACAGCAGGCAGCAGTCCTGTGAACTACTGACTGTAACCCATGAGACCAGTGCCACAATTCCCAAAGGCGAAACTGTCCCAAAAGGGCAGCTCCCCCTTTGAGAAACATAGACCACCCCCTTTGAGGCATTAGTATTTGATCCCTAATAAACCATTTATACATCCCTTTTAAATCGCATATAGAAGGAAGACACTCCTTTTATTTCCACCCCTATTTGGAATATGGATAAAGTCACAAAAATCCTTTTTGTGAAAAAATGATTTTTCCAACTAATAGATGTTTTTTTGTAAATCATAATAAAGTATCATATGGCCTCAAACCCTGTGAATTAGTGCACTGTACTGTACTTTTGTACATCAGGCCCCTGCTCCCCACCCATATAAGACATGAATACAGACAGAAAATCTGCTAATGATTAATGATTCCTACTACAGTTTGGCCATGGATTAGCGCAGAAAACATGCTGAAAAATGTAAAATCAAAGGGGTAAGCAAATCCATAGTACTAATTCAGACTTGGTCAGACAAAAATCGTCATGTAACCCAAATGGAACAGAGCCTGTAGAAGCACTTGACTGAAATATGGGAAACAGCATTTACAACGCAGACAGAACTACACAGTGCCATTACAATGCAGGCACTAAAACGAACGTGTCATTACCACTTGTTCCATTACCACGCAAGTCATTACAACGACTTGCTTTAGAACGTGTTGTTCGATTTTAAAACAAAACACCTTCCCTACTCTTGTACAGACTGGAGTTGGAAAAGTAAAATATACTATCCGAAAGTCCAGCGCTTCCCTAAGGCAAGTCGTTGTAACAACTTTCGTTGTAATGGAACGTGTGGGAACAACGCGTTCATTGTTTTGCCCACTTTGTAAAGGCATGTGTTGTAAAAGCATGCATGATTACGTTATATATCGAAGAAATCTGGGTCAGTTGGTCCAAGGGAAACCAAAATTCACCAAGATCCAATTGTAACAAACAAAGTATTTTCTTTCTGGTGTCTTGAGACCTCCATACTGAAGACCCTCAAATTGGGAACCAAGGGGCCGATTACGATCGTGGGAAATCCGTGACCGCCGGTCCGGCGGTCGCAGATTTCCCGCCATCACCCTTAAAATTCCCACCGTTAAATTAGGATAGAGGTGGGAAGGCGAAAGGTACCTCGGGGGATGGAAAGACCGTCTGCCGTGTTCCTGCAAGGCAGGCCTTTTCCACCCGCCTTGCGGGACCAGGTTCAATGGGGAGCTGCACGTTGGGGTGCCTATAGTACCCCCTACATTTGCATGTACAAGGTGGCAGGCACAGCACGGTTCCTGCCACGTTGTACACGCAAATGTGAAACATGTATTTTCACATTGTGGCGGGTGCTACCACCCGCCAAAATGTAAACATATGTAAGTGTGGGGGGCGCATCCTAATTCGTTCTTCGGGACGGCCACACCTATGGCACGCGTTCCTTTTTGCACCAACGATGGCGGGCGCCATCGTAATCGGCCCCCAAGTACCCAACGTGAGGAAGGGCAGTCTAAGGTTTACTCAGGCACTTGCTGTGGGATAGATTCTCAGAACTTAATAATGTAACAAATAACACTTCATAATGTAAGGTTCAGTCTATGATTTTTCTTCAAAAAATGAAAAGTAAATTAATACATACAATGGAAAATTATACGCACAGAATTACAAACATACACAAGATGGTAGGAGAAAATACCAATGGGAGCATCTGTAAACAAACTTCACAAAGCAGAATAAAGATACAAAACAAACTTTTGAATGCCACCTGCAACCCTCTATGCTGTAGTGGCCACTAATGGTTTGCGTGCTAGTAGACCCAAACCTAAACATTACAATAGTCTCTAAAAATCAAGTGATATGCAGTTATAAAATAGTCATGCGTACTAGCTTTGTAAAAGGATATCACCATACCGTCAATGTTAATAAATGGACTTTTTATTACAAACAAATACTACAGTATGTTACCACAAATGTGCGAAAGTCTGTCTTTGACACATATTCCTGATGCAAACCATACAAAACAAAACATATTACAGTGATTTAACTACACAAAACTATATGCATTCATGTGATGTTTCCTTCTATTCGCAGAATATCCACAACATCAACAAGCACACACAACTCCTAAATACACAAAAAACCAACAACCAAAGCACCTGAAGTAGGCCTAACCATCCAGTGAGGGCAGTAATCCTCCATCTTGGGAGAGTTAGGGTGGCATTTTTCTAAGTTGCTTCGGAAGGGCATTGATAGTGGTCTGCTTCTCTCCTGGCAGACCTTAAGTACAATATAACTCTTCTGGGGCTGCCCCTGAGCGTCCTGAAGCATAACCTGTCGAAATATGCAAATTTTGCTGCCCACGCTAGGACTCGGAAAATACATCTGTTACCCAGGAAAATATAGTAGAAACCGCGCCAATAGATTTCCTAAGTTGTGTCAATCAAAAGCATAAAAACAGTTTGCACACTATAGATTCTAAACTTAAGGCAAAATAAACGGGGGCATTTCTTTCATGGACCACATAAAAAACAAAAGGCTTTAGCAGACTATAACCAATTCAACCGTATTTCTATCTTCGACAGTGCCACTTCTGCACAGATGCCAAGCTGATTCAGACAGCGGTCTTGATCGCTCAACCTGCATAAGGTGAGTTTTTTTATTGGCAGAACCCCCATTTACATAGAACCTTGCAAGTCCTCCACACCAAGAAAGGTATGACGCCCTCCAACTAAGTTACCTCTGGAGATTTGGCAGCAAAATACAACATTCACATAAGACAACATTAGTATCACTAACGCCAAAGCAGTCATCAACAAATGACTGCATCCATGTAGGTGACACACAATAGAAGGTGAGCAGTCTCAATATCTAAAAAAAAAAAAATGTCGACCTACACTAATATCGATGTCACAATATCAAAGGGAAAGAATATCGATGTTAGGAATATTGATTCACAGAATATCGACCCTAAGGTAAGTAATATTGATATTTTTAATATCGATGTAAGTAATATTGAAGTTAGTAATATTCATATCAAATATATCGATGTTACTAATATCAATATTACTAATATCGATATTTATATTATTGTTATGTATTTTATTATGTACATATGTATGTGTTATATGTGTTGTTTTAAAATATATGTATACAATTTTTATATGTTAAGAATGTTTTTTTTAGTTATTTTTGTTGTTTAGTACCGAAGAGAATTGTGGGTGTATAGGGGAATAGGGTGGAAAGTAATTTGATTATACTAAAATAATTATTAAATCTTAGGAATTATAAATTCATTTTAATTATTTTTTGTGTTTAAGTTCTGTAGTGGGTTGTGGGTTTATAGGGAAATAGGGTGGGAAGTAATTTAATTGTAATTGAGTAATAATTTATTTTAAATAACTGGTATTGCTAATTATATCATTGTTAATTATTAATACTTGGTAATTAATTGTTTTTAATTGATAATTAATGTTTATTAATTGAATAATTGATAATTATGTTAAGTGTATTATTTTGTTATTGGGGTGTTGTTGTGTGTTTTTAGGGGAATAGTTTTTGATGTAATAGAAATGTAATTAAATAATAATTTTTACATTTTGGGGGAATTGATAATTCATTTATTGGACATTAATTACCGATTGGTAATTATTATAATTTATAATTGTTAAGTTATGAAAATTAATTTATTGTTGTTTCATCATTAATTGGTAATTACATATTATGAAGTAATATTTATTGATGCGTGTATTGATAAGTAATTATTAATTGGTGGTTAATGTTTAATAATAATAATTTTTTATTACTAACAATATTTTATGTATCAATATTTATTATTTGGTCATCAATATTTATTAATTATTATTTATTGGTATTTATTATTTTTTTATTGTTGATTGATTATTTATTGGTACTTGTGTTTTTATTAATTATTTATTCATATTTGTAAATAGTTTAGAGTTATTTAATAATTAATTAACTAATTATTAATTAAAAAGTTATTTAATTTATAAGTATGTTATTTTTTACTTCTACGCTATCCAACACTTTCCCTACTCTTGCACTCTCTGGAGTTGGAATAGTAAGTTTTACCCCTACGCTATCCAACATTTTCCTTACTGTTGCACTCTCTGGGGTGGGAATAGTAATGTTTACCCTTTCGCTATCCAACGCTTTCTCTACTGTTGCACTCTCTGGAGTAGGAGTAATAATGCATACCCCTGCACTATCCAACGCTTTCCCTACTGTTGCACTCTCTGGAGTGGGAATAGTAATGTTTACCCTGCCGCTATCCAACACTTTACCTACTGTTGCATTCTCTGGAGTGGGAATAGTAATTTATACCCCTATGCTATCCAACACTTTCCCTACTGTTGCACTCTCTGGACTTGGACTCGTAATTTTAACCTCTACTCTATCCAACACTTTCCCTACTGTTAGACTCTCTGGTGTGGGAATAGTAATTTATACCCCTACGCTATCCAACGCTTTCCCTACTTTTGCACTCCCTGGAATGGGAGTAGTAATTTTTACTCTCCTGCTAGCCAACACTTTCCCTACTGTTGCACTCTCAGGAGTGGGAATAGTAAAGTATACCACTACGCTATCTAACACTTTCCCTACTGTTGCACTCTCTGGAGTGGGAATAATACTTTTAACCTCTACTCTATCCAACACTTTCCCTACTGTTGCACTCTCTGGAGTGGGAATAGTCATTTTAACGTCTACACTATCCAATGCTTTCCCTACTGTTGCACTCCCTGGAGTGGGAATAGTAATTTTTTTCCCTATGCTATCCAACACTTTCTCTACTGTTGCACTCTCTGGAGTGGCAATAGTAATTTAAACACATACAATATCTAATGTTTTCCCTATTGTTGCACTCTCTGAAGTGGGATTGTAATGTTAAGCTCTACGCTATCCAATAAATACCGTACGACCAACAAAATACGTGAGAATTGTATCCGGAACACGCATTACGCGACATCTGTAGGTAAAAAAGCAGCAGTTTCCGGCCCAGCAAGTACGATTCGTCTCTGTGACACTCTGTACGACCCTTTTTAAAAGGGAGCTCAAAACGTCCGTAAAAGCAGAATCCGAACCAAACCGCATCCCCGGTACGCGACATACACGCCATGAACCCCATCGTCCGTGTCATCCCAGTCCTGTACGCCTTCGACCTGGAGCACAAAAAGAGACGACGGCGCATACGGTGAGAACAACATACCTCAACAACGGAGGTGTACTTGTACGGTGCGTATTACATGCTCACGTATAGCACCATTGCAATAGTAATACGAGCCACACACACGCCATGAATGTTGGGGTACGGTGCGTTTCACACGCTTGCGTATGGCACCATTGCAATAGTGATGCAATGCGCACATACGCCATGAATGTTGTGGTACGGTGCATTTAACGCTCTCCAGGACGGCACCCTCACAATACTTATATGAGGCACACACACGCCATCAACCCCATGTGGCCAACAGTATGAGGGTGGGTGGATATGACTCCCAGCAGAGGCCAGACATATGAGGGGTGGGTGTAGAGGACTACCAGCAGTGACCAGACACATGAGGGGTGGGTGCAGAGGACTCCCAGCAGAGGCCAACAGTATGGGGGTGGGTGCATGAGGGTATACTCAGATGTGAGTCCCTAGCTCGTTGCACCATCAGGATTCAAGTAAGCCGGGCCGAAGACAGCTGAAATGCCAGAAACCGGTCCCCGGTAGCTTGTTTCCTTCCCAGTATAAGAATTGGCTTGGTAGTTTGGTCTGCCCTGTTCCCATGATGCCCTGGGCCAGGGTCAGACTAATTTGCATATAGCCAAGTTCTGAGCTGGGACGGTGCAGTGAGCTAAAAAACGGTGATGGATCAAGCCCTGATCTTTGGACTGGGTAAGAGTGGTCTGCTTAATTCAGACACTCTGTTCATCACCACCTCCTTTTCTGAATCATTTTTGTCCACCATAAGCGTGGAAGGGTATACTCAGATGTGAGTCCCTAGCTCATTGCACCATCAGGATTCAAGCAAGCCTGGCCGAAGACGGCTGAAATGCCAGAAACCGGTCCCCGGTAGAATTGGCTTGGTAGTTTGGTCTGTCCTGTTCCCATGATGCACTGGGCCAGGGTCAGACTAATTTGCATATAGCCAAGTTCTGAGCTGGGATGGTGCAGTGAGCTAAAAAACGGTGATGGATCAAGCCCTGATCATTGGACTGGGTAAGAATGGTCTGCTTAATTCAGACACTCTGTTCATCACCACCCCCTTTTCTGAATCATTACTCCCACTAGTGGCCAGACGTATGAGGGGTGGGTGCAGAGGACTCCCAGCAGTAGCTAGACATTTGAGGGGTGGGTGCAGAGGACTCCCAGCAGATGCCAACAGTATGGGGTGGGTGCAGAGGACTCCCAGCAGTTGCCAGATAAATGAGGGGTGGGTGCAGAGGACACCCAGCAGAGGCCAACAGTATGGGGGTGGGTGCAGATGACTCCCAGCAGAAGCTAACAGTTTGGGGGTGGGTGCAGAGGACTCCCAGCAGTGGCCATACATATATGGGGAAGGTGCAGAGGACTCCCAGCAGGGGCCAACTGTATGGGGGTGGGTGCAAAGGACTCCCAGCAGTGCCCAGACATATGAGGGGTGGGTGCAGAGGACTCCCGACAGTGCCCAGACACATGAGGGGTGGGTGCAGAGGACTCCCAGCAGTTCCCAGACACATGAGGGGTGAGTACAGAGGACTCCCAGCAGTGGCCAGACATATGAGGGGTGGGTGCAGAGGACTCCCAGCATTGGCCATACATATGAGGGGTGGGTGCAGAGGACTCCCAGCAGTGCTCAAATATAGGGGGGGTACATCATCATCAACTTACCACAACTACATGGGGGTATGTAGACATCCCTAACTTGTGACTATAATGATTTTGCCATAGCAACACATCACTTAAAGCAGTGTCACACTCCCTGGAGGATGGATTACTTTCACACACTGTGTGGCACTCCACATGTGGGTGTGAAGTCAAATTCCACATGCATACCCACCCATGGAGGTTGCTGGTGAAATACACACCCTACCATCATGACACAATAGTTTATATTGATGTAACAGTCTACCAAACAAAGAGAGCGAAAGGGAACACACACTGTCATGCACATCCCAGGACTGATATGAATGTCCAGGTGGTGGTTAGACCACCAAGATGTAGTCTATAATGGAAGGAATAGGGTTGAACCCCCTTAGATACAATGCACAAAATTGTGAGTCATGTTCCCATATACCCAGCATAACATTCCCCAACATAGGGGTAGGCTGTGATTATACACATGCATAGTGGTGAAAAGGTTGAATGTGTCCATGAAGGCATTTGTACATTCTCAAAACACAAATAAAGTAATTTGTAAGAATGGCACAGACAAATGAGCAGTAGACATCTGTGAGCAGGCATGGCCATTGTTGAAGGGAACCGCCACCAAAAAAGGAAATGTATGTGAGCACAATTTTGCAACTGTCTGCAGGGAAGATGACAAGTGCCACAGAGGAAGGAACACTCCTTGGGACAATGTCTCTAGCCAAACTGTACACACTCAACCAATGATTAATAGCCGAGACATTGTGATGGCACGCAGATACCATGGTCCACCTCATGACCATCAACAAAAAACATCTTTCAGAACCCCAAAACATTAACATGACACCAACTCCAGGTCCCTCATCACCAACATCGAGTACCTGAAATGCAATAGTGATGAACGTAAAATAAAAGGCCTTATTCAGCACGAACAAAAAAGATTTGCAAAAATGTGTCTCTTCTCAAATAAGGCCAATGGCCAGTCCAGAAAATTGTCCTTGTAGTGGGACGTTGGGTAGGCCGTCTACCCCAACTTGCCTGCACTTGGAGTACTTAATGTGATGTGGACCCTTGGGGGGCATCATCGGGGGTAGGACCAGGCACCGCAGGGACAGGAGTGGTAAGGGTAGGTGTGGTGGGTGCAGGGGTGGATGTATCCTCCTCAGTGCTGTGTGCATCGCTGAAGGTGGACTCATACTCTGCGCTGCACACTGCAGCCAGTTTGACCAGCCCAACCCCTACACCTGAGGACACAATTGGAGTGGAGGGAGAGGGCTGTGAGGGTTGCGCACTGTGACTCTGGCCGTGTGTATGCAGTCTAAGCCCAGTCCCTGTGGGTGTGCCTGCAGCCCCCTGAGTGTGCGTGCCAGGAGGTGTGTGCTTCACCACATGTGGGGTTGTGCTGCCTGTGTCTATTGGTGTGCTTGATGGTGTCTTCCTGCGTGTGCGTTGGACAGATATGGGCGAGGGGAGTGTAGATGGGTCCGAAGGAGGGGGGAAAGGACCTCTGCAGGAGGGAAACTGCTGCCATCAGTGATGAGTCCATGAACTACATAATCCGACATTGGTCAGACATTGTTGGTGACTTGCCCTCCATGAAAGAGAACAACTGGGGCAGTATTTGAGTGTGGCCATGGAGGACACCCAGCATCAATGTCTGACCAACATGCAACTGGCGGAGTAAGTCTACAGACTCTGCACTGAGGGCAGCAGGGGTGAAAGGGGCAGGGGCTGCGGTGCAGGGGCTGAAGGAGACATGGGGGGCTGCATGGACAGAAGGGACGGGAGCAACTGGGAGGGTGGAGATGGTGCTGAAGGGGGTGGGTACAGACTCTGTGAAGGTGCCCGGTGTTGCTGCATATTCCCCCTCCTCCATGGAGCAAGAATAGGATCCATCGGCGTGGTAAGATGTTTCGGCTTCCAACAGGTCTGCAGACTGACTCTCCTCACCTTCCATGCCACTGGCACCCTCTGACTCCTCCACGCTGGTGGCACTGTGGCTGGGTCCCTCCTGTTGGTCTGTGCAGCTGTCTCGTCCTGTTTCTGGTGATGATGCTGGGGGCAAGGAGAAGAAACAGAAATGCGTCAGTCATCTGTACACATCTGACACATGAGCACAAAATTAGTAGGTCACACTGCAAATCATGCCATGCATCATGAGTAACAGCCAGATAATTCTGCACATATTTGATCATTGTACTGCCCGGTTACTATAGACACAATGCTACTTGGACAAAATGATCCAAAAAACACACCAGGCCACAGCTTGAATGAGAAATACACAGAGAAGCTAGTGCTTGTTTACAGGAGAGCAGATCAATACAATGACGTGATGCCACCTGAAGTTCACAAAGAAAAATACAGTAGTGGTGCCCCTCAGCGCAAATTAACCCACCTCACTCCCCAAGGTGACACCACACTCAGAGCCCTGTAAGTACATTGGGCAGAAAATAAATGTAAATAAATGTTGTGAAGAGAACACATATGTGCCTGTACAAAAGATGTCTCACAATGAAATGCACACTAAAAAACATTTACACATTCATTGAAAAAGCTGGCACCCTTTAAGATAAAACACTGTTAGAAACAAATGGCTTTGCAGATAGTCCATATACATGGTCCAATGGAGGTCTTGATGTCTTGACACTCATTAATTTGTATAATTGACAACAAAGGAGTTTCAAGACCTCAAGACCACTGTGGGGACAAGTATATGGAGATCAAGGCACACCATTAATCGCTAACACTGGCCTCTTTGAATAGGTGCCTGCTTCTTTAAAAAAAGCGGAAATGTCGTTTTGTGTGCACTACCTTGTGAGACATCTATAATGCAGGCACATAAGTGTCACTTACACAATTCGTCATATCAGCACATTCTAAACATGAACAACTTTTAACAGGTTTTTTGAGTACCAAGGTACAATCATTTATGTGACACAACTTCAAATATGTCAGTCCTCACATGGGCATCCATCCCTGATGACACAGTTGCTTGCACATAGCACCTACTGGCTGTCATGTGGAGTGGCACACATGTCCAAACTCTGGACAATGCTTAAGCTATTGGGCCAGCAATGGTGATGAACAAAATCATTGCTGCATCGTGGACACATTGTTATCCCCAGACAAAATATCAACACAGAAGTGTGCACACTATGAGAAAACAGCGTTGCATCTGAACTACATACATGTGGCAAAAATGTATGAGCCTGAATCATGTCTGGAACAAAATGACATAGGCTTCCAAGCCCCAACTGTAATCATTGTCCACTATCACAGGGGCAGAGCATGGTGTATCATTGTTCAGCCAATTCTCACCCCCAGGTCAGACCTGGCAAGGCTAAATCAGGCAGGTCCATGTAGACCTCTCCTGCACAACACCCCCATCCCTCAGTCAATGTGATTGATACAGCTCAAGAAGTGAGACCTCTGAATCGGGGTCACAAAAACTGTGCAGCAACAATTCCAAAAGTAACCCAAGCTCACCCCGTGGGGCTGGCAATACATATTTGTGACAAACAACCATCAACAGATTGTTGTGAATAGGCACACAGGCACCGCCCAGTGTGAGTTTGCACAAGCCAAATGTTGTATCCCTGTCCAGTGGATACATGTAGCAGACACGGGAAAAATACAAACTATACCAGGGACCAATACCACAGAGGCAGAGCCATGCTGAACCCACATAGAATGGGCACAGTGTTGGATGAACCACATGATTAGGAGGCCAGGGTGTCTCAGGGGACTGTAGTGGGCACACTGATCCGTGGGTCTGGAATGAGCTGACTGTACCATGAGTAACCGTCATGGCACTATGCATATCTCCCACTGATGTTCATCATGTCTGAGAACACAACACAGGTCATGCATGCTGCAAGGGTGTGCAGTTGAAACCTCACACTACTATGTTGAGACTCATCATCAGTGCAAACAAATATGAAGGCCAAACACAGTGCACAGGTCATGGCACAGGCAAGGTCCCAACACATGTCACAGACCACCCTCCCACATGATGCGGAAATCAATGAGCAGTCTTATTTCTTGCACCCTAGATAACATATAACCTGTCTGACCAGACACGCCAACTGTGGGAGTATAGCCAGGCTTAAGAGCACTTCAAAAATCAGGTGAGACACAACACTAAAAACAGCCATGTACCTACCCCCTCCTTGCTGTTGTCTGTTGCTGTGGTCTGGGAACACCACCGCTAGGACACGGAGCATGTGGGGTGTCAGGTGACAGCGTCCACCATGCCGGCGTGGAGGTGACAGCTTCAGCTGGACCCAGGTTATACGGCGGGTCCAGCACCGGATGTCCCACCACCTCTTCTGCACATTGCCCAGCAGCCAGTGAGGCCCCCCCGCAGACCTGACGACCCTGATGATGTTTCCCCCTTCTCGTAGGCAGTTACCTGTCAGTTACAAATCCTGAATGAGTTCATGGTTATAGGTAGCAACTATAATTCACTCTATCGTTCATCCCAAGCGGTTTAAGGGTTTCAAGTTTATGTATCCAGTATTTCTCTC
Source organism: Lissotriton vulgaris (assembly GCF_964263255.1). Lineage (NCBI taxonomy): Eukaryota > Metazoa > Chordata > Amphibia > Caudata > Salamandridae > Lissotriton > Lissotriton vulgaris. The sequence goes on from NW_028252920.1 coordinate 110,979, forward strand.
TTTGCAGCAGTAGATTGCTCTTATCTTTGCCTTCCGTTTTCAGTACTATTTCCAGTACGTGAATCTAAGTTGACTAATATTATGTGATTCTTCCATGAAGTGGCTTGGTACTGTGGATTTTACCATTCTGTTCCATATGTTTGATTAATGTTCATTAATTCTGGTCCTAATTTTACGTTCCGTTTTCCCAAGGTAACCTTGTCCACAGGGGCATATAAGAAGATACACAACATTGTTGCTGATCCTTTCCTTGGATGGGTAATTATGGCTCCCCTCGTTACATCATTGCAGTTACTGCAGTTATAACATGACATTGTTCCATGGTGTGTGTCACCAGATTTTTGAGTTATGAACTTTAGTATTTCTTTCAAGTTACTGGCTCTTTGTTTTGCAAAAATAGGTTCTTCCTTAAAGATGTGGTTAAAATCATGTTCTTGTGCCAATATTGACCAGTGTCGCTTGATGATGTTCCTGTACACTTTAAGTTTAGTGGAAAATTTGGAAACAATTACCACCCTAGTGTTTTCTTTGCTTGGCTATTTTTGTGATAGTTCCTGTCTGGTTGTTTATGCACATAGCAATTTTGCTTGGTTTAAAACATCCTGAAGGTACCCTCTTTGTTATAATCTTACTTCCATTTCATCAATTTGATTGTTAGCTATTTCTGGGGATGATACTATTCTTTTCACCAGAAGCATTTGTGAGTTAGGAAGGTGTTGTTTTAGGCTGTCCTGACGGAAGCTGTGATAGTGCAGAAGGTTATTGCGATCCGTGGGTTTGCGGTTTATATCAGTATTGAAACCTGTACTGGTTCTTGTGATCTCCACATCCAGAAAAGTAATCTTAGATTCTTGTATTTCTGATGTAAATTGTATCCGGTCATCTATTCTGTTGAGATTCTCAATCGCCTCTGTTAGGATAGTTTTAGATCCACACCATAGTAGGAATACTTCATCAATATATCTAAAAATTAGTTTTGTGTGGGTTTTCCATGGTTGCTGTGTAAGGATGTGTTCTTTTTTGTATCCCCCCATAAAAAAATGTTGTTCCTTCCACTTGAAATAGATTTGGAATAGAGTGAAACATAGTAGTTCCATCAAAAACACTTTCATGTCCATATCTAAATCCGTGTGCAATAGTGCCTATTCTATTGATTCAATGCCTTCTCTATAGGGTATTGAAGTGTATAGCGCTTTGACGTCCATAGTATGAAGTAAAATGGATTCTTCAGGTGTGAGTTCAATAGTTCGTAGTTTGTTCAGGAAGTCGGTAGTGTCCTTAAAGTATGTTCTCATTTTGGTGACACTGGGTTGCAGGTACTTGTCTAGTAGCTGTCCGATCAGTTGATGAATACTACCTCGTGTGGACACTATTGGCTGGGATGGTGGTTTTTGTAAGTCCAGGACTTGAAAGTGTTTTTGATGGAACTACTATGTTTCACTCTATTCCAAAGCTATTTCAAGTGGAAGGAACACTATGTTTTGCAACAGTCGGGAACTGCCATGGGCAATTCGGCAGCTCCAGCCTATGCCAATCTCTTTATGGAAAGATACGAAGAAGAACACATCCCCTAACCACGAACTCACTCAGGATTTGGCACTGTTTCTACATGTCTCTGTGGTATCTCCCCAAAATGTATAACGCAAACACAGTGAATTGCATCAATATCGAGTTTATTTACAATGAAATTAATGTTTTATTTATTTTCGTATCACAAGGTTTTTTTTTTTTTTTAAACCTTTATTATGTAAAGAAATGACAGTTACAGACCCACAACCACGGAGGCTGGTCAGTCGAGCATAATACCATCAACATCAAGTTACACAGCTCATCAGCCGACAACCCGGGGGTACGGCAGCGATACTTCACGATTACGTACAAGCCTGTGGTATGCTAGGATTCATGAAAGGTTCCACATTTTGTATTTTATTTAAATAAAACCACTAACAAAAACACAAAAAAGAAAGACGAGGCATAGCTATGTATAAACTGGTAGTTCCCTATGACCGGGGGGAGACGGATGAAACATATATGTCAATGAGAATGAGAAGAAATATCGGGGGGGCATGGGGGGAAACCTGGTAGCAACCAATACAATGCAATCAACAAGAGCTGAGTACAAGGAACGCACGATCAAGGAAGAAGGAGCGGATCCGGGAGGTCGGTGAATGGGGGGGTACAAATCTTACCATGATATGCATTCCATTATCCCCATATCCTACCCCATTTCTTGGGTCTGCCGCGGGAAACATATACAACTTTCTCTATGAACATGGACCAGTCCATACTCTCCTTCCAGCACAGGAGCGTCGGTGGCCTTGGGGAACCCCATAACTGGGCTATGTCACGTTTAGCAACCATATTACCCAGTGTGACCCATTTAGTTTGAGCAACAGTGCAATCATTTGGTTCCCAGACATTCAACAGACAGCGCCTGGCTTCAGGCAACAACACTACACCCATCACTTCACCCATAACCACATGCACTTGGCGCCAAAATGCCACCACCTCCGGGCATTCCCAGAGGATATGCAGAAAAGTGGCTAGCATACCACATCCGCGCCTACACAACCCGTCCACAGAGAAACCCATATGCATCAGCCGAGGGCCCGTGACATACACCCGATGCAGTATTTTAAGTTGCACCAGTCTGAGACGTGCCGGGATCGCAACCTCCTTAGGAGAAGAGATCGCCGCCTGCCAATCCTCATCATCCAGTTCTAATCCTTCTCCGGTCCAGATAGTCTGCAACTGCAAAAGTAGATCCGAGCGGTTATTAATAAGTTTCTTGTAAATGAGGGATATAGTGCTATCGGGGACATATCCATCAAGCACCCTATCCTCAAGAGGGGAGGCCTCCGGAACAGAAGCGTCAGCCGGAAAAACCGATTGAATCGCATGGCGGACCTGGGAGGTACCTGAAATACTCTCTATCGCTCAGTTTATATTCTCGCTGTAGTGCCTCGAAGGTCTTGACTGCACCCTTGGCCCAGAGGTCGCCCACCTTACTGATACCAATAGGGTCCCAGCTGGTGAAACCCTTCGATTTCCACAGACTACCTAGCGCTTCCGAGGCATACAATGGGGTAGACTTCGTCAACTTATCCGTCCAGCCCATGGCGGCGGTCACGCTTCCCCAAACTCGCACAGCCACTGCCGTAGGGCCCGTGAGATGCTTGCGGTCGGCTCTGGAATAGAAGGCCCGATTGTAATCTCCCCCAGGGAGTTGCCATCTGTCCATCTCAGAAGCAGGATTAGGGACGGGGCCATACATGGCGTGATTCACAGCACTCAACTGGGAGGCCCAGTAGTAGCGCTTAATGTCGGGCAGTGCGATACCTCCATCGTACCAGGGCAAAGTCAATTTTGCCAGTGCAATACGTGGTCGCCCACCCCAAACCAACGGCCTCTGCAAGCCCTCGATCTCTCGAAATTAGCTAGCAGGTACCAAATCAAGTGTATTTTGAATGGCATATAAGAAGCGGGGGAGAGACATCATTTTGAACAGGGCCGCCCTTCCCAAAGGGGACAGCGGCAGGCCACACCACGCCGCAGCATCCGAACGAAGCCGGGAAAGCGGAGGCAACAAATTCCGCTCATAGCGGGTCTTGGGGTCCAATCAAATGTAGATCCCCAAGTATTTGAAACCGTCCCTAGAAACCGGTATAGGACAATGGCGAGGAAGAAGTAGCTCATCGTCTGTGAGTGGATAAATACAGGATTTAGCCCAATTAATAACCAGACCGGAATTCCTTCCAAAGGAACAAAGCACGTCGAACAGAACGCCCAGCGACTTACGAGGAGAGGTAAGATACAGCAATATATCATCCGCATAGAGTGATATACGGTCCTCGAAATCCGCCGACCAGCGGATGCCCTTAAGCGATGGTTCCCAATGCAGCCATGCAGCCAGGGGCTCAAGGGCAAGTGCGAAGAGGAGCGGCGACAAGGGACATCCCTGTCGCGTTCCCCGACCGAGGGTAAAGGGCTCAGAAGCCCTACCATTAACCACCACTTGTGCCAGTGGCTGCTCATATAGGAGTCTAACCCAGCCGATGAATCTAGGGCCGAAAACAAACTTGGCGAGAACAGCCCACAAATACGGCCATTCGACCGTGTCGAAGGCCATCGAGGCATCGAGGGAAACCAAAATGGCCGGTTCCCGGAGAGACCCCGCCCTTGCCAAGACGCCATGAAGGCGACGTAGGTTGAGCGCGGTGTTTCGGTGGGTTATAAATCCAGATTGGTCCGGGTGGATCAAATCTGCTATCACCGTAACCAACCGCTTCGCCAGTAGTTTAGCAAGAATCTTGGGTTCGACGTTTAAAATGAGATCGGCCGGTATGATGAGCATTGGTCACGGGGTTTGTTGTCCTTATGTATGACGACAATGGATGCCAGTCTCTGGTCGCGAGGAAGAGAGCCGAGATCTCGCAAGGCCAAAAACATCTTACGGAGATATGATGCCATTTTGTCTGGACAGAGTTTATACAATTCTACCGGTATGCCGTTTGGGCCCAAGGCCTTCCCAGACCAAAGTGAACGGATAGCGACTTCATCGGTGGAAAAATCCGCCTCCATAAGCTCCATGTCAGAGTCCGACAGGACGGGCAGAGTGATATCTCGGAGCTAAAGATGCGAATCCTCTTCCGGTAGATTCGAGACCGGCGCATAAACCGTCTGAAAGTGACGGGCAAATGTTCGGATTATGTCAGTCGGGTACACAACTCTAACACCATCCACACTCTCAACAACAGGCACCACTCTGTTCAATCGATCCCTTTTATCCAGCCATGCAATCAACTTTCCCGCCTTATCACCCACATCATACAGGCGCCCCTGTTGCTCTCGGTGCATCGCCTTAGCTGCATCAGTGACCAGGGTCTTACAATCAAATTGTTTCAGGGCAAGGGTATGCAACACCTCCGGAGCGTCCCCAGTCCCAACCTGTTCCTCTAAAGCAGTGATCTCGTTTTCTAGTTCCACTACCGGGGCATTTCTACACCTCCTTTCGCTGGCAATAAGGGACAGGGCCTGCCCACGAATCACCGGCTTATAGGCTTCCCACAATGTAACCGGGGAGGAGACCGATCCCTCGTTCTCAGCGAAATAGCAATCCATACATTTCACCAAGTCTGACCTGATTTTAGGATTACGAAGGTGCCAGGGGTTAATCTGGGCAACTCGGCCTTCTGTGCCCAGCTGCATATCAATCGTTAGTAAAAGCGGAGAGTGATCAGAAATCCACTTGGCGAAATGTCTAACCTCCCGCACCGAGACCATCTGTGCCGCTGGCATACGAATATAATCTAATCTCGAGAGGCTCCTGTGCGCGCCAGAGTAGAAGGTGTACTGGAGTTGACCAGGGTGTAGCTGCCGCCAGCATTCAGCTAGTCCCAACATATCCAGCAGCTTCCCTAGCCAGAGCTGTGCAGCAGGCAAAGTCCTGGGGGGACTGCGATCTACATCACCACTGACCACTGAATTAAAGTCGCCGCCCAACACATCACCCAGGAGCCCCAGGATCACATCACCAAGATCAGCAAACGTGGTGGATTGCAAGCCAGGGGGAACATACACCGACAAAAAGGAGACAGTTTTCCCTTCCCACCGCCCCGTAATAGCCACATAGCAGCCCCTATCGTCTAGCACAACATCATCGATCTCCAGTGGGAGGGAAGTACGTACCAGAACCCCCACCCCTCTCGAGCTGGAGGTGAACCTCGAGTGTGCCACCATACGATAACCACGTCTGTTTAGTGCACGGCATGCATTGCCCACCAAGTGTGTCTCCTGAAGCAAAATCACATCTGGGGTATAACGTTTCAAATATTGCAAGACAACACCCCGCTTTATTCTGTCACCAAGCCCGTTAACGTTCCAACTCAGCAGTTTAAGCTCCCCCCCCATCCCAGCATTGAACACCCTTCCCTCTATGCCCAGGAAGAAGTACACAGAATCGACAACAGGAGATGTAGCAGCTTCGATCAAAACAAGAGGAAAAGGTCCTCCCCACCACCCCCAGGAAACCCCGAAAAACACGCCCCCCCCACCCTGCACCCCTGCATTAGACCAGAAAGCCACCCCAACTTGCAGTGTGCCTGACGCCCCATAGAACTAACCTACGAAAAGAGAGAAAAGTCCCCCAGAGGAGGAAGAGGAAACCCGAATCCCCCCACCTCCGGGTACCCACAGTAGTAGCAAGTCTATGAAAAAGCCACTGCTAGAGGTCCAGAGTAACCAGTTCACCACTGCAGACTCACTCCTCCTGTTCGGCTGGGCCGCCCTCAGCGCCTTCGGGGCCTTCGGCGCCATTACGATGTGTTGGCAAAGTGTCCAACCAGTCACTGGCCACCTCGGGGCGATTGAAGAAGAAGGCCCGCTCCTCATACTCAATCCTCTACCGGGCAGGAAAAAGCATGGCGTATTTGAGACCAATATCCCTGAGTCGTCTCTTCACCCCGGTGAAACCCATGCGCTGCTTCTGAACTGTCTGGGTGAAGTCCGGGTAGAAACTAACCGAGGCATTGTCAAATTTAGTGGGACCCGTGGTCCTCGAAGCTTGCAGGATAACATCTCTGTCCCGGAAATTAAAAATCCTGGCAATGATGGGTCTCGGCGCAGCTCCCAGCTTTGGCTTCCCGCCCGGGACTCTATGGGCCCGTTCCACTGTGAAAAAGTTACTGAGGCCCTTAGGCGCAAGATGTTTGAGGACCAGGTCCTCCACCAGAAGGTCCGTAGAGACGTCCGACGGGGTCCCCGGAACCCCCAAAATACGAATGTTGTTGCGCCTCGCCCGGCCATCGAATTCCTCCAGCCGGCGGGCAAATTGATCGTTGGAGGTACGAAGCGTGCGAACCTCAGTCTGAAGGTCTGAGACATCAGTGGTCAGACTAGCAGGTTTAATATCCAAAGATTTGACCCGTTCATTTGTCTTTCCCAGGTCAGCTCTGATGATATTAACCTCAATCGCCACTGTATCGATCTTGGCAGCAACAGTCTCATACTGATGGCCCATGTCGGTCCGAACACTGGTAATGGCGTCCATGATGTCACTCAGTGTCGGTTCCTCCGACGGCGGGGTATCATCCACGGTCCCTTCAAGAGACTTACTCGCTCCACCAGGGGAACCTTTCGGGCGGGTGAAGCGCTCTATAGTCTGGGTTTGGAGGAGTCCCCCACGATGCGTGCCCTTGGTGTTCCGTTTTTCGGTATCCAGCCTGCCCGCCATAGTGGGATTTGAGCTCCCACGGAGTCGTTGCAATCTAGTCAAAATGATCACGTTTTCGATGAACTTCAAGGGCTAAAAACCAGAGCAGATTCAGGATCCGCAGCAGGGACAAGAAGATGAATGGGGCAGCCGTAAGCGTTGCGACAATGGCCCAAAACGAAACCGAAAGCACCACAGGGGCAGTGGGCGTGTCCAAACATCCGTTGCTGTTGACTTGCCACCTGGGTACCTCCGTGACTCCAGTCCGGGGACGGTCTACGATGTAGGCCACAAACTTCAGGACGGAGCATGTCCGGATCACGGTGTCCGATTTTGGATCTGAAAAAGTCCTCAGAATCAGCAGGGCATAGTCAACAAGTACCCACCGATCAAATCAGGATTTGTGGCAGGATAGATGCGGGAGGCAAAGAGGGTCTCCGGAGCCCTGTGCTCACGCGTCCATCTTGGATCCGCGCGAAGCTCCTACAAGGTTTATTTAAAAACTGTTTTCATGCATATTAAGTCTCCTAAACATAGGGTTTACTAGGTCTATTATGGACACTTCAATATGGCACCCGCTATCGGTGTTGGAATCAAGTCCTTTCACTATTTTCACTACATCCTTAATGAAGCCGCTATTAACTACCGCTTTGAACTCTCGCAAATCGGCATGACTTCGTTTACGTACTTGGTGAATAGGACTCGATTCTGAAAACATCCCGAAGTAAGTAAGTGCACCCGATTGAGCTTTTGAATGGTCAGGCGGAGATCACCGCATTGTGGAAATGCTATTATGCATGATATTTTACGTAAACATCAACACGTACGGCATTAGACTGGAACACCGGTACACACTCTGCTCACAGCGAGTTACTGCGTAGGGAAGACTTTACCATGCACATAACTGATGTCGTAAACATGACCGGTAACACACTTGAGCACTTCGTTGATACCCTGTTTGTTTTAGCTTACTTTCCATTTTTACTTACATTCTTAGTCACAAGCAAAGTTAAGCACTGAGGTAATCACACAAGTTTTGTTTACCTTCATCAAATGCAACAAACGGTTAAGTTGACTAAGTGGAAGGGATTTCACTGAGCATTTCTGTGGCATGAAAAACGTCCTTGACACACGGTCTCACTATGATACTATGGTTTCGATTATAGTATTTACGTATCCTTCTGTATTGAAACCATATACTTACTTTCAGAGACATGTTCCCTGACGAAGGCTACAAGTAGCCAAAATGCATTAGAAAAAAAAGTAACATGTTTTGGAGTATCGAAAAAATAAGTCATTTGAGTGAATATCAACTCTAAACGTGCAAATAAAGAACTGCTGATTACAACCAATAGAATAGCAGATGGCTATCATCATTTTTTCAGTATAAACCAAGGATCGAACAATTTGAGGTTCGGTGACGATTTGAACCCGTGTTTTCAACATTGTCGTAAACTCATAATTTTGGTATCAGTGAACCGCAAATGATCCATTTAGCATATCCTGGTGTTTTCGCTATGTTACGAGCAAGAGCACTCCTGTTATACACACATTTCTGATTTACCCATGGCATCCATCTTAGATTACGGCAGCCATTTTGTATTCTTGCCCTCACATAGTCAATGGACACACAGTGACCTCTGATCAACCCATTTTTACTTAAGGACACGTAAGCTTTAGCCGGCGATTCACCTTGCTAGTGACACGTGCACCTTAGGACAGAAAAGCTGTGGCCGCATGACTCGGCAGAAGCTGCCTCCCCAGCCTGAGGCCAGTCCTGCTATACTGGTTCTCGTGTTCGTTGGCCTGATCATGATTAGGCGGCCGAAGCTGGTAGCCTTGCCCATTTACGACCCACAAACATCTCTTATCCTGCTTTTCTATCTTCTGCACCTGGCTCTGCTCCTTTCCTTCTGGGCCTTTATTAGGGGGAGGTAACGAAATTTACGATGAGGCGGTCCGGCTCTTGAATGAAAAGTTGACATGGGATTATGATGGAACAATGGGAACCCCTCGTTCGTAATGTTTTGACATCAGATATCGTTGACGATTCTTGTGTAACACCAAATATTTATTGTTACGAAATGCATTGTGTTCAGCTCCTGTATTGGGTACACCCGACTACAGTAAACCATTTACACTCTATGTCCACGAGAGAGAAGGTTGCGCGTTGAGTGTTCTGACGCAACGATTTGGTGATAAACAACGCCCTTGTGCGTATTTTTCATCAACATTAGATCCGGTAGCCAGAGCGTTGCCTAGTTGCTTGAGAGCTACAGCAGCAGCTGCAGCGTCCATTCGACAATCTGCTGGTTTGGTCATGAACAACATGTTAGTGGTCATGGTTCCTCACTCCGTGGACACGCTCATGAACCGAACCAAGACACAACACCTTACCAGTGCTAGATTATCAGGCTATGAGCTGACACTGCTAGCGAGTCATATTCAGATTAAAAGATGTAATGTATTGAATCCAGCAACATTGTTGCCGACTAGTCAGGAGTCGAGTGATTCTGAACCTCATGACTGTTGTTTCAGAACCGAGGAAGAGACAAAAGGACGGATTGATCTTAAAGACACTCCGTTACCAGATCCAGATGGCACGTTGTATGTTGACGGGTCTTGTTTTAAATTGGAGAATGGTGATGTACGATTGTGGAAACTGCAAGAGTGAGTCAGAATTCTGCCCAAGCTGCAGAATTATTTGCATTGTCTAGAGCGTGTGTTTTAGCTAAGGGAAAGAGAGTGAATGTGTTCACAGATAGTCAGTACGCGTTCGGCGTAGCGCATAGTTTTGGCCGTTTGTGGAAGGAAAGAGGTTTCATTACGTCCCATGGGACTAAGATCCAACATGGTCAGCTAGTCAATGACTTGTTGGAATCTCTAACCTTGCCGACTGAAGTTGCGGTTGTAAAGTGCAGTGCTCATCGAGCAATCACGGATGATGTTGGTCGTGGGAATGCTTTTGCTGATGAGACCGCTAAACAGACAGCTAGGAATACGATGAGTAGATTGTATGTTGCAACGTCTTCAAGATGGATTACTGAATCGGGAATGTGTGAGGACACAGTGGAAAGTGTGAAAGCAATTCAAGATGAAGCGACTGAAGAGGAAAAGCTTGCATGGAAAGAGAATACGGGTAAATTGGACTCGAATGGATGTTGGATCGATTTGTCGGAACAGCAGCGTTGGATGTTGCCTGATGCGTATGTGCTTGCGGTAGTAACGATGGCGCATGGAGCAGCGCACATCAGTTCTAAAGGGATTTGTAAGATGTTGGCTCCAGTCTGGAAGAATGATGGAATTAGTAAGTGTGCAGAAAGAGTGGTGAGAAATTGTATGATATGCCTGATGCATAATCCTGGCAAGGGAATCCCCACACCCGCTGGTCACTTTGCTCCTCCTTCTTGCCCCTTCGAAGTGATTCAGTTAGACTTCATCCACATGGATCGTTGCAACAATCTCAAGTACGTTCTAGTGGTAGTCTGTGCTTTTTCAAGGTGGATCGAAGCATATCCACTAAAGGACAATACTGCCTTGTCCACTGCCAAAATCCTTCTCAAGGAATATTTCCCCAGGTACGGTATGCCACGGATTGTATGGTCAGATAACGGAAGTGAGTTTGTAGGGAAAGTTATGCAGAGGGTGTGTGCAGGTTTAAACATAAAACAGAAATTTCACAGTGCGAATCACCCCCAGTCTGCTGGTTTAGTTGAAGGGTACAATGGCACCCTCAAGCTGAAACTGGCCAAGATACAAGCCTCCACGGGCTTGTCCTGGCCAGATGCACTACCTTTGGCTCTGTTATCCACAAGAGCGACTGTACATTCTCGAGTAGGGCTTAGCCCTTACGAGATTGTGTTCGGTCGACCTACCAACGTTTGGGGGGTACCTAGACCGAGGGAGTTCAAGCAACTGGAATATACAATGTTAATCGATTACCTTTTTGACTTGACTGCTAAATTGAGTCTCATTCACCAACAGGTTTTCGATGCATTGCCAAAGCCTCCGGAAAGTCCAGGTCATCAGCTGAAACCCGGAGATTTTGTTGTCATAAGGAACTTTGGACGAACCAGAAATCTTCAACCCAAGTTGGTCGGACCATTCCAGGTGCTGTTGGCAAGAAGGACTGCTGTACGAGTGGCTGGAAGAAAAAATTGGGTCCACGCGACACATACTAAGCGTGTACCCCTTCCACTCCCTTATGATAACTGGGTGAGAAAAGGAATTGGTGCCTCTGAAACCGAACCAGTTCCTAGATACATTCCTTTCAGCGATGCAGAACTGATTACTGATTCACCGAGCTCTGACTCCCCTTCTGAAACTGCTCCTTTGAACACTGAACATTTGTCCTCAGCATCAAACGAACATTTGCCATCTGCGAACTCGAACATTGTAACCCCTGCTGAAGATAGACTGCTTCCGGATCAAACAACTCCAGGAAAATTGAGATACAACCTATGATCTCATTCTAAGAACTAATAAAGCAGGAAACTGCCTATTTTTCATATTTTAATTTGATACATTGCCTCCAGCCAGGAAGTTTGCTAATATTTTGTATTTTTCTATGTATGTTATGTTGTTTTAATAACCTTGCCGTCTGGGTAGCCGTAGGGTCGTGGCTTTGTGCCTAGTTGAATCTGCGGGGGCCAGACACAAGGTCGGTCTTTCTGTTAGTTCTGGGAACTCCCAGGGCTGATAGAGGCATTTTCAACTACGTACATATCATCAGTGGTCGCGAGCGGTTGTAGAAGATGGAGCTTCCTGGGCTGCACCGAGAGAATGTAATTTATGTTCGCAGAAATAGACTTTACAAGATTCTTCATAACAAATGTTTTCTGATGCAATGTGCAATTACGTTTTTGATTGTTTTAATAACGTTGGTGGGTGGAATCGTCTTTGGTGTGCATTTAATTTTTACACCGATAACAACTACAGTACCTCCCCTTGATCTTGTTTCTTCTACTGTTGCTTCTTATCATTCTTTTCATCCGTTCCCTGAACATGAACAAGCTCGACGCTCAGAATTCATAAATAACACTTTTGTACAGCTCTTGCATCAACACCAACTGGTAGTTAACACAACAGACTGCTGGGTATGTGGTTTGATACCACACACCATGGATAAAGGCATTCCCTATCTGGTCTTGCCTTTTAGCTATAATGGATCATGTCGGGCCTTCCAAACTGTATTCGTCTATGCTCTCGAAACCTATCCCCCACGTCCTCCACGTTCCGCTAAGTATACATCCGTTAATAAAGCCTTGATAAAGGGAATAACTGACATGATTAAAGACGTCAATAACTCCCCATCTGTCCCTAGAGATGAACTACGGGTTTATCTGAGTTGGAATTCTACGGAGTATAGTATCAGTTTGGGTGAAAGCAAGCGTAAAAGCTCAACTCCAGTCTGGGTCGTACCTCACCGAGGTCAATTCTGCTTGCAAGGAAATGGGAGAAATCCAAGAGCTCGGCTAGGGAGGAGTGACTGTGTTGAGACTTATGTGTATCCGTCAAACTCCTCCCCTGCCTTCCTAACTGCTAAGGGTACCTACTTCATCTGTCAGGATAGAGCATATACATGGCTGCCTGCTGACTTTTCAGGTTCATGCTATATTGCTCGACTATTGCCTCCAACATACACTGCTTCCCCAGATTATCACAAGACCAGAGTAGCAAGAGGTGTTTTCAGCAAAGAAGATACCGCTGGTCAGGAAGCCGGAGACTTCTTCAAAGGTTTCCTTCCGTTCTGGGGGCCTATGGCCAATAGTAGAAATCTACGTCAGCTAACACGGGTAGTTGAATCTACTATTACAGAAACTGCTGGTGCCCTTAGTAACTTAACAGCTGAGCTCCAGGCGGATCGTCTCATGACGTTGCAGAATCGTATGGTTCTTGACGTAATACTTGCAGATCGAGGTGGGGTATGCAGAATGATCCAATCGAGCTGCTGTGTTTTTATACCCAATAATGCTCCGACTGTATACGAAGCGATCTCTAAGCTACACAAGATTTCCGACTCTATTCACGTAGACAAGGGAACTTGGTCCTTAATGGAATGGCTTTGGACTCTACTATCAGCGTGAGGATGGAAGGTTCTGATGGTCGTTGGTATTATCCTAGTATTCCTGTTCTCGTGCTGCCTTATTATCCAATGTGGTCCAGCTTTGTGTAGCCTCTGTGCTGCAACCTATTTCAGAAAACCACCTGTGTTTGGAGATAAGGTACGAGAAAGGATGATGATGCAACAACATATCACTGACCTAATGAACATCGAGATAGACTCTGATTTAGACTGAGTAATTGCCTATGTAAGGGCAAAAGGAGGGACTGAGGTTCCGTGACGATTTGAACCCGTGTTTTCAACATTGTCGTAAACTCATAATTTTGGTATCAGTGAACCGCAAATGATCCATTTAGCATATCCTGGTGTTTTCGCTATGTTACGAGCAAGAGCACTCCTGTTATAAACACATTTCTGATTTACCCATGGCATCCATCTTAGATTACGGCAGCCATTTTGTATTCTTGCCCTCACATAGTCAATGGACACACAGTGACCTCTGATCAACCCATTTTTACTTAAGGACACGTAAGCTTTAGCCGGCGATTCACCTTGCTAGTGACAAGTGCACCTTAGGACAGAAACGCTGTGGCCGCATGACTCGGCAGAAGATGCCTCCCCAGCCTGAGGCCAGTCCTGCTATACTGGTTCTCGTGTTCGTTGGCCTGATCATGATTAGGCGGCCGAAGCTGGTAGCCTTGCCCATTTTCGACCCACAAACATCTCTTATCCTGCTTTTCTATCTTCTGCACCTGGCTCTGCTCCTTTCCTTCTGGGCCTTTATTAGGGGGAGGTAACGAAATTTACGATGAGGCGGTCCGGGTCTTGAATGAAAAGTTGACATGGGATTATGATGGAACAGTGGGAACCCCTTGTTCGTAATGTTTTGACATCAGATATTGTTGACGATTCTTGTGTAACACCAAATATTTATTGTTTAGGACATGAAGGTTTAGAAACGTACTAGCATGTGAAGAATGTTGCCCCAAGCTAAAAATTTTGTATTTAAGGAGCAACCCACTTTGTACAAATCGAACAGGCTCCTAGATTCTGCCCGTGTGTAGTTTCTGTGACTTCTGTGTCCTTGCAGTAATAAACCTTTGGTCTTTGACGCCACCATCGAGAAGCCCGTGTTTCTGTTTATTTGTGCACCGAGACAGGTAGAACTCAGGGGTCTTCGGGTGTTGTCACTGACACCTCTGGACAGTACCAAAAAGTCCAGAACTCCAAATTGAACCCCAACTGGGGACACAGCTGTGACCAGGGGACGTTCCCCAACTCAGGGGCACGCTTTTCAATATGATACAAGTAATGTAATTTGATAGGTTATCTGTGAAATCAAGTATAAGGCCATGACCAAGTGTTGAGAGCAAATTATGTTTACTCTTCCAAATATTCAGTTGAATTTTAATAATATTTTGAGTGAACATCTAAACCATAACTTCCTTTGAACTACGGTTTTTAAGGGATTTCAAAGCGTTTTTAACAATTGTCGGGGCGTTCATAATGGGTCCTGGTCTCGGGCCTCCTTATGTTTCTTTAACATGGGTGTTTACAAACTTCTCTCACTATGCAGTCACAGAACAAAACATAAAGTGAACTATGTCACAACCTTGTTGGGGTTCAGAGTGTGAAAGGAAAGGCTGTAGGATGCAGCAAAAGCAAACATGAAACACATTTCTTTTGTATTTATGAAGTGTGATAGAAGTAAAAATGTATATAGGATCAAAACAAATCAAGGCACTTTCTTGTTGATGCACGTATGATAAATATTTAATAAAACCTGGTTTCCACACATCATTTTAACCACTAACCAGTAAACAAAAATATACAATACTCATTCTTCAAATACACACATGATAAAATATATACTTTAATTTACAAATATATACAAAAAACAAAAGTTGTATGTTAATAGGAAGGTTGGAACATTCTGCTCCCACAATTCAATATGAAGCTACAACCTTAGTTTTTAGCCTCCAATCTCAAATTCGTTCACGTTTATAAACTGTTTTGAACTTATGCATTTTACTTCTTTGTTTATCTACACCTTATTATTCTGTTAATATTTCTGAGCAGTCACAAACCACCTGAGTAGGCATCATGGGGCCCATGGTTCTCTGGACCATAACTTAAAACCACTGTCCTAGACCTTTACACCATAGTTTTTTCCACTTCTAGTGCTAACAGCAAAATGACCTCACCTTTGGCGCCTCTTCTTTGATAGCATCATTTGACTGCTAACCACATCATAACCATATGTTCTGCTAAAAGTCGGGTATAATCTCGCATGTCCCTAGGGCCTTGCAAATCTTTCTGAAGTCGCCTTCACAATGAAACAATTAATCATTTAATCTGCCACTTCATACATTGGACAGAAAGCCAAAGCTCTTTTTTTAAAATATGTAATATAACCAGACTTGTGAACTAGTCCAAGGGCTGTTGGCATGACATGAGAGCATATATACATAATTCCTACATCTGGAGGCTGAAATAATTTGAAAGGAAATAATATAACCACAATCAACAATTCAGAATACATACAGCAAATATGTAAACAAAAGCAGGGCATGAACCAATTTTAGATTACCAATGGCTTTTTTTCTTTATACTCCATTACTGGGGAGACATTTCTTGTTACTTCCAGCAAATACTGACAATTCAGTCCAAATTAAGCTTTGAAATGTAAGCCGCACGAAATGCAGTCAAAAGCCTTACAAGAGCCTACCTTTCAGCCAGTA
>NW_028252921.1:0-81677 GCF_964263255.1 Lissotriton vulgaris
CTATGGCAAAAATGTAATACTACTTTACCTTTTTGTTTTTTTCAGTGATTTTGTAAGGTTTTTTTAAATCAAAAATAATTCACACATAACTATAATGTTACATTAACCTTTTTTGTGAATAAATATATATCTGTGTGTGTATATATATATATATATATATGTGATCAAGTCCCCCTTGGAGGGACGAAACGCGTCATGGCTGCTTTGTACCTCGGATGGAATAAATCAATACAAATTAACCAGCTATTGTGGTCTGCGCTCTTTTCTTTCTCATGGTATGGGAAAATGGTGAAGGAGTTATCTGCATAATATATATATATATATATATATATATATATATATATATATATATATATATATATATATATATATATATATATATATATATTCACTGAAAAAACCATATGTTATAGACCATATATAGTTAGGGATTAGCATTTACAAAACCTTATTTTACTTGCACAAAACCATTGAAATTCGCATATATAGTTAGTTGCACTAACTATATATCGCGCACCCGCAATCCACTGCTGATGATGTCACATATTACATTATTCATGACATGGTCAGTGACATCACTGATGACATCACTGATGACATCTAAAATGACATCACTGATGACATAACTGATGACATCTAAAATGACATCACTGATGACATCACTGATGACATCTCAAATGACATCACTGATCACATCACTGATGACATCTCATTTGACATTACTGATCACATCACTGATGATATCATTCATGTGATAATACGATGAAACTCTTCAGACTCTAATATAACCTTAGATACAATCAGTGTAAACAGACACTCACGGACTGTCACTCATCCATGGAGTTACTCACACACCTAGTCAGTCATGCAAAGAATCAATCACACCTCCATTTCCTCAACTATACAGTTATACACACCTCAAACATATACTAACACATATTTACTCTCTTATACAATCCCTGATACAAGTTCACAATGATCCATACAGCCACTCACACATTCACTGGCTCTTATGCACAGTTATTTATATATGTCAACTCTCACATGTACTGTGTTTTACATATGTACTTACTTTGACATGTAGCACTGAGATATCAATTCACTCACAAATACACTCATGCACACAGTCAACCGCCCATACAGCTAATTCCACATGCACTTTTGAACCCATACTTCTAGTGAATCAACTGTTCACACATCTATGCACAGAGTCACACACCTCCCAGCCACCCATACACACACACTCAGTCTCCCATACAAATACTTGGGCAACCAATCAATAACCCATATAGTTACTCATATAGCTACTGATCAACACATGCAGCAGTTTACCGAACAACAGACATAATGATGTACAAATTAAGACAGTTTCGTCACTAACCCATGCACTCAGTGAGACACATCTAATCACTCACTCATACAATCAGTCATGCACCTACTAAATCCTTCATCCAGACACTTATACATCCACTCATTCTTCAATATGTAAGACATATTTTAACTCTACAGAAACATACAGTCACTGGATGTTGTCATCATTGATGTCATCAGTGATGTCACTGACCATGTCATGAATGATGTAATATGTGACATCATCACCAGTGGATTGCGGGTGCGCGATATATAGTTAGTGCAACTAACTATATATGTGAATTTCAATGGTTTTGTGCGAGTAAAATAAGGTTTTGTAAATGCTAATCCCTAACTATATATGGTCTATAACCTATGGTTTTTTCAGTGAATTTTTAAGGTTTTGTAAATGCTAATTCCTAACTATATATGGTCTATAACCTATGGTTTTTTCAGTGAATTTCAATGGTTTTTTAATAGCAAATATCAAAAGCTGTAAAATGTATTCTTATTCTAATTCAAAAATATATTTTATATTTTTGTAATATAATTTTTGTATTTATTTATATATTTTTTTTAATTATTTTTTTTTTGTTTCGCTGCCGGTCCACAAACCGGGCAGCTTCCCGTTAGCTTCATTTTCTTCCGCGACCCGGTCCGCGAACCGGTAAACGTTCTGTTAGCGCAACTACCGCGTTAGAAAGCAACATCGTGACGCGTTGCGTAGGCGCGACGTATCGCGTTACCGCGTAATGCGTCTTATGACGCGCCGCGTTAGCGCACCCGGAAGCGTCTAGAACGCGAACCGAGGCGCGAAGCGCAGCGCCCCGGAAGCGCTCCGGGTGGTAGCGGGACGCGTAACGTAAGCATAACAGGTCATGTGACTTGTTTATAAAACTTTTCATTGGTTCATTTTACTTTTGGTTTCCTAATGATGTAAGGCTTGGTCATATGACCTAAAAATAACACTTTTCATTGGTTTAGAACATTTTTTTTCCCAAATGATGAAAGCCCCACCTTTTTTCCTCACTCTTACTTTCATTTTTATGAGAGAAAGACCTACTTTGAATACCTTAGAAATGGCTTCATTAAAAGCTGCAGCTGGTGCACCCCCACCACCACCACCACCTCCTAGGAAGAGAGGACCACCTCCTCAGGTTATCCTACAACAAGAGGAGGAAGAAGAGGAAGAGGAGCAAGGGACAGAGAGGTTTTTTATTTTAACAGCCAAGGAGGTCCCATGTCAAAGAAAATTATATATGACAATTTTTTACATTTCCCCAGGGACAAAAAAAGGTAAATGCCCGGTATGTTACCTGTCTGTTCTGTAAATATGAACTGTCCAGAGGAATAGAAAAGAAATACAGTTATGGCAATTATACCATGCATCGGCACATGGAAAGGTGGCACCCTATAAATTACAGTGCTGCACAAGTTCGTGATCTGCTGGATAACCCCCGACCTGTGGCCAGTACATCCAATGAAGAGGCAGTGACGGGACCAGAGGCGAGGGAGATGGTCCCAAATATCCAAATGAAATTTGGCAATGTGAAGCACGTATGCATTTTTTGTGGCCAACTGATTTGCTTCAGGGAGAGTAGCATACATTTAATCAATAAAGCAATTGACAATCACAAATGTTCAAAACGCCCCAGAAAATAAATTATCTTTTTTTTTTGTTGCTCCTGTTGAGCCCTTCATAATGAATCATTTTTGTTTCTCCCCATCAAAAAAACAAAAAAATATTAAACCGTTCAAAAAATACAAAAAAAATAAAAATGTTCAGAAAAAAAATAAAAAAAATATAAAACAACAAAAATAATAAACTAAAAGTTCTTTTCAGAACTACCTCCCCTTTATAAGAAATTGCTAGAATGTTTAGCACTCTGACAACCTCTATTTCTTTTGGTTCGCTTCCCGGTTCGCGCGCCGGTACGCGAATCAGAAGCGAACTCAAAAAAAATGTATTTTTAAAAAAAGAAGAGTAAGTAAACTGAGAGTAATGTTAAAAGAAAGACAGTTAGAGGGAGTAACACAGAGATACTGTTTAAAGAGGGACTGAGAACAGGAGTGGAAAGAGTAGAGTAAAAAACTAATAGAAAAAGGAATGAGGGAAGTAGCAAAGGCAGGAAACTGAGGGTTAAAGAAATGAAGCAGTGGAACTAATAAAAGTTAAATGTAAAAGAGATGTAACAGAATGAGTACTATACACTTACCTTATGATTATCGTTAACTTAGTCACGTGTTATTTTTATACTTTCAATCTGTGAATGAGAGAACAAAAATTTTAAAATTGATAGAAAGTAGTAAAAGATGAGTGAGCATGAGACAAGATGAGTACATATTAAAAATCACTATTCATACAGAATTAATTATACATATTAAATGGTTTATTTTTGCTGTTTTCAGAATATATCAAATTTCACTGAAAACAGTGAGTTGAAGGTATACATCATATAACAGCGGGGAAAAAAAAATGATTGTGTTTAAAAAACCCATAAAATATAATCAATCAGAAATCAGAACTCCTCAAAAGTAACTTACTTTCCATGACGTCAAAGGATGTCCTATGAACAGCTTATACTCTGTTGTGCTGTTATTATTTTCTGCCCGCCACTTTCTGAAAGATAAGCTCTATCGTTTTAAGAAAAATGAGACATACAAAGCAATTTAAAACACCACACTAAATTACAGCAACACCTAGAATCATTATAATCCAGTTACCTACCCTAAATTCTCACTTCTGAAAACAAGTCAAAAGGCAACATTGCTTCATAATCAAATTCTAATCATTGACGAAAGACCAGCCTTTTTTAAATTTCGAATAAGCTGTGTAATATCTTTAAGTTGTTAAAGGACCATCATGTCATATAATAGCTGCAGTTACAAATGTTCTTCCTGAAATCAACGTCTGTGCAGCCAAAACATTTTTAATTAGACTTGACAACTTATTTACATCCGGTTTATATAGTTGGAATTGTAAAATGACATTTTACCGATAAGTTTCTATAAATAATGTAGACAGCATTACAGACTTACATCACCTCTACTCCTTCTTTTGATCTGCTGCTTGAATTAGCTTATTAAAAAAACAATTTTTGCTCTGTGCTACACTTATCCACAAGGCTATATAGTGTAGGAGCTATTAGAACCTCTTGAAATTCCTCAGAACAAATCCCGAGATTCCTTTCCTAAAATTTTGGTTGTAAGAACACCAGGTAAGAATTTTGAAGGTGAAAAGGCAATCTTTTTTTGAAAGTTAAAACAGAATCATTGCAGAATGACCAGCCATTTCCAGACTTCAAATAAGTTGTGTAATGTCCTGATGTTGTTGAAGGACCCTCATGATATATAATTGCTGCAGTTAGAAAAGTCCTTCCTGATATTGACAACTGAGAAGCCACAACATTTTTAATTAAAGTTGTCAATTCTGTTCCATCAGGCCTACATCGTTGGAACATTAAAATGACATACTGGCCATACCTTTGTGTAAATAATGTGGACAGCATTGCAGACTTACATTGGCTACACTCCATGTTTTGATCGGCTGCTTTTACTAGCTTATTAAAGGATACTGATTTAGTGTCTGGCAAAGTTAAATATATAAATCTTTCTGAGTCTACACTAGTAATACTTGATAACGTACAATTCTCGCAGTCATGCTGCCATTGATAAGAAGAGCCAAACAGATGATCTACATCTACACCTTCATCTTGCAATACATTAAGCATATACATTAAAAACTCCTGACAATCTTGCTGAATATTTTGAGAGAATTGTGTTTGACCTGAACATTCGTCTAACAGATTTCGAATTTCAGACACACTTTCTACTCTTGTTCTATCAGCACTACATTTCTCTAACACAGAATTCAACAAACAGCAAAAACTTTGATCTGAATTGATCACAATCTGTTCTTTTAAAGTTTCTAGAGAAAAGACAACATTAACCACTACATTAGCATAGCAGTTCACACCAGAACTATTTTCAAATTGAAAACCAACAACATCTTCAACAGAATTCATTTTCTTTCTGCTTACAATTTTGGGTTCATCGACTTTTGGTCTTTTTGCTACAACCTCCCTACTATTAGTGACATTTCTTTGTTTCCGGCCTACCACACGTTTCTCAAACAAAGGATATTGAGGCAAATGTGGCGCATACTCTCTTCTTAATCTATTATATTCCATAACACAATCTAGATCCGCACAAATGTTTGTGACATCACACTCAATCAAGTACAAACCTGATAAAGTTCTGACTCGAGACAATGCTACATAAGCCATACCCTCCTTGAACACAGAACTGCCAATATTCACCAAAGCACTGTCTACACTTAAACCTTGTGATTTATGGATTGTCACCGCATATGCCAAGCAAACAGGAAATTGCTTACGGTGAACATATAAGTCTTTTACAAGCAGAAACCTAGCTGTGCAATGACCAATTAGCTGTACTTCCTCAATGCCATCAAATTTAATTTTTAAAAATTCAATTCCATCCCTATTTCTGTATTTCTCAAAATCAACAACATTACCCATTGATCCATTTACCAGACCTCTTTCAACATGTAAATTTCTTCTCAAAATGATACGGCAATTTAAGCACACATTCAGAGTCTTTTCAAAACCAGCAGTTTTAGATATAGTCTTCTCTAATGAATCCAATTTAGATTCCAAATTCTCAGACAAAACAATTGTTGCACCCATATGCTCTATTCTGTCAATAGCTTCCAGTTTCACAATCTCTTGGTTCTCTAAATTCAACATTTTGTTGTTGAAGATGGAACATTCTGCAAGAGTTGGCATGAAACATATTCCAGATTTCTTCTCAGTAATTTTATGAAAAATATTCTCTGGCAGAACGTCTTATTCTGGAAACAAATTTGACAGTAATCGTGCATGTAAAGCTTCTTTCCCATGCTCAGTCACTTTCCCGATTCTAACATCTTGTAGAATATTCTTGTAATCTTCATCCTTCGCCTGACGCATATTTTCACGAAGCACAGCATAACTGAAGTTTAACCATATGTTAACGTTGCCAATGCTCCCTAGGCACTTCCTGGTATCTTCATGCGTAAGCAGTTTAAACACTGGTTGTCCTTTCACTGGTGTCAGCTGCAGAAGATCACCGAAAACAATGATGTGTTTGCCACCAGATAACACATCATACTCTGTTTTAAGAACTTCCTGCATTCTCAAATGCACAAAGGCAAGCATGACATTGGAAACCATGCTTACTTTGTCAATGATAAGAAGTTTCATCTTCTTCAGGACTCTAGATACTTCACAACAAGCATCTCTCGATAACTTGTGATATTGTAATTTGTTATCATGCTCCACTGGCAACATCAGTAGCCGATGCAAAGTAATACCTTTAATGTTATGTGCTGCCAGACCAGTTGGAGCGGTGACAACACAAGACAGCGATGACTCAGTCATTTTCTGCAAATAACATGAAATTGCTTTAATGAGGAAACTTTTTCCAGTTCCTGCTTCTCCACTCACGTACAATCAGATAGGCTTCAACGACGTACATGAGCACTGTTTCTTCTCATGACTTAATCCATGATCAATTTGGTTGGTAACTTCGTCATATATTTTCCTCTGCTCAACGTTAAGTTGTCTTTCTAAATCTTCTAAGTTAACCACATCCTCCTGAGCATGTGCCATGGCTCTTTCCACTTCAATCATGGCAGTGGCAGCTTCATTTTCAATAACTGGTCCTCCTAGTGGATCAATGAAACAGAACTCTGACTGTCCTGAGAACTGTCTCTAGCAATCTCGGCTGCTATTGTTGCTTCCTGCTCGATTTCTGCATTCAACATTTCTATATATTTTGGGAAAACAGGACATTCTATGGACTCCTTGGCTGCATTGAAAGAGTCTTCGTAACAGAGGAAATCTCCAAGCAGTTCCTCTTCTGCACGCCAAGGCTTGAAAAGTTGCAAAAGAGCTAAATAGAAAAACTCTTTTCTTTCTGGAGATTCGCAATCCAATTTTCGATGATTTACCAATAGACATTTTTTTTGCTTGACCAGACATCCCTCACTTCCAATTACAGCATACACTCCTTTATCAATATCTTCTGTGATGTTCCTCTTGAAAATGTAATTTTGTAGAACCTCATACAGACAAACATTCTCCAAGTGACTGCTTCTATTTGGATAATATGTATCCAACATGTTGGTCTTCAAAATATCTGTACTACTTGGGGACGCTTACTAATCAAACGGACGTACCTGGGCAAATTACAGAGGCTCAACAGCGCAGCAGACCTCCAGCCCTCCTCTCCAAGCCCATTTCTCGCCGCACCCGCTCCGCGGGTGCCGCCTCGTCACTGGGCGCAGGAAGCAAAGCAACAGCTGGGAGGAGCAGCAACACCGGAGAACAGCGGAAAGGCGGTGAGAGGCGCGAGGCACCAGCGGGGCTGCGAGCGTGCGGGGACTTCATTTCCCAGAAGTCCCTGCAAGACCGACGTATAGCTTCCGGTCCGCTCTCCCTGCTGGCCCCGCCCCCCACCCATCAAAGACATTTAAAAGCGTTCCTGCCCTTTAGCGAGCGGGACGCTTACTAATCAAACGGACGTACCTGGGCAAATTACAGAGGCTCAACAGCGCAGCAGACCTCCAGCCCTCCTCTCCAAGCCCATTTCTCGCCGCACCCGCTCCGCGGGTGCCGCCTCGTCACTGGGCGCAGGAAGCAAAGCAACAGCTGGGAGGAGCAGCAACACCGGAGAACAGCGGAAAGGCGGTGAGAGGCGCGAGGCACCAGCGGGGCTGCGAGCGTGCGGGGACTTCATTTCCCAGAAGTCCCTGCAAGACCGACGTATAGCTTCCGGTCCGCTCTCCCTGCTGGCCCCGCCCCCGCCCATCAAAGACATTTAAAAGCGTTCCTGCCCTTTAGCGAGCGGGACGCTTACTAATCAAACGGACGTACCTGGGCAAATTACAGAGGCTCAACAGCGCAGCAGACCTCCAGCCCTCCTCTCCAAGCCCATTTCTCGCCGCACCCGCTCCGCGGGTGCCGCCTCGTCACTGGGCGCAGGAAGGAAAGCAACAGCTGGGAGGAGCAGCAACACCGGAGAACAGCGGAAAGGCGGTGAGAGGCGCGAGGCACCAGCGGGGCTGCGAGCGTGCGGGGACTTCATTTCCCAGAAGTCCCTGCAAGACCGACGTATAGCTTCCGGTCCGCTCTCCCTGCTGGCCCCGCCCCCCGCCCATCAAAGACATTTAAAAGCGTTCCTGCCCTTTAGCGAGCGGGACACTTACTAATCAAACGGACGTACCTGGGCAAATTACAGAGGCTCAACAGCGCAGCAGACCTCCAGCCCTCCTCTCCAAGCCCATTTCTCGCCGCACCCGCTCCGCGGGTGCCGCCTCGTCACTGGGCGCAGGAAGCAAAGCAACAGCTGGGAGGAGCAGCAACACCGGAGAACAGCGGAAAGGCGGTGAGAGGCGCGAGGCACCAGCGGGGCTGCGAGCGTGCGGGGACTTCATTTCCCAGAAGTCCCTGCAAGACCGACGTATAGCTTCCGGTCCGCTCTCCCTGCTGGCCCCGCCCCCTGCCCTTTACGCCCCCTATTTAACAATATCTTACTCCCGCAGCGCGGGACGCAGCACGGGCGAAGACTGGGCAAAGACAGGGCCGTTTGAGGCCGTTCGAGGACGGCAGAGGACGGCCCCGGCCCTGTCACCCTGCATTTCACTTCGTTCCCTCAGGTCCCCACGATTTCTGACTTATACCACTGACGATCACGATGCGTCCCAAAACCAGAAGCACATCTAAGAAAGCTACATTGGTGACACAAGTGACCGGTCCCATAGACCTCTTCATATCCAGGGTAAACGACACCATTGATAAGAGCATAATTCTACTGGAGAAAAGAGTTTCCTTGGACCTCATGCAGGCTAAACGCTCTTCGTTAGGTTCACTTGCCACCGCAAACTCCCCTGCACACCAGGTCACTAACAACTGCTCTTTACCAATACCACTAACTATTGTTCCCACGATGACTGTTCCAAACTCTGTAGATTTATCCGTAACCCAAACAGATTCCGATCAATCATATGTCGACCTTGAGGCGACCCCAGACTTAGAAGCCTGCCAATCACCAACTGAAAAATTAGACCAGAGTGTCACTAGTAATTCCATACTACCTGATCCAGTAACGACCTTAGAACCGACAAAAACAAGGAAAAACACCTCCACTTTCACCAAGGCTATGCCAAATATCAAGGAAAAACCTAAAATAAAAATAAAGAATCACAACCTGATCACGCCCACCTCAAATTCCTCGGCAGGTATCCCCTGCTGGGTGGAAAATATGGTAATGGACCTCAAATCAGACCTCGAAGCCACAATTTCAGCACAAATTAAACCTCTAATATCAAAGTTGGACAGACTCACCTCACTAATCAACACGAAATGTAGCTGCAAGATAAGCGGTAATGGCCCCGCACAAACGCATGGGGCAAAGGAAATACTCCCAAAAAAAAACACACCTTGTATTAAACAAACAACAGGCATAACGACCAAGCCTAATACTTTACCAGCTAGAAAGGCGTCAGCAACACAACTTCCAGCCAAAAAAGGGAGCAATTCAGATGCTCCCCCTGACACCCCGGTCGCGGTAGATCTCCCCCCCGCAATACAAATAGACCCAGTAGGCCAAACCAAAACAAACAACCGACAAGTAAAAGGTAATAATGGAAACACCATCATTCCAGTAGAGACCCCTCTCCTAGAAAAACCACTAGAACCTAAGACCAAGCAGTCTCGGCCCAAAATAATCAATTTACCCCCGGAAGCTTCTCCCTTCGTGGTGGTGCTAACAGCTGTACCCCCACTGAAGGAGGGTATAAGAGAAACTTTCGCAGAGTTGAGGAATAAATGTGCCCAGTGGCTCCAACTCCATAAACCCTTACCCGCTCACATCAGGGGCGATATCTTCTCCGTACGTAGAGGAGATTGGGTCGGCAGAAGCACAAAGTCCATAGCGGGGGACGTTATCAGCATCAAATTTAGGGAGATAGGGGCATCTAACTATATCTGTAACTCACCCAACAGTGGACCCCCCACCCAAATAAATCCCCTCCCCTTGTCCTATTTCCTACCCCCATCCTCAAGGCAAAATTTTCCCTGTCCCGCCTTCCCATTAAACACCGGGCCCATAAATCCCTCAGAATACAATACGTATCAATACCAGCAGCCCCCACACACGCCACGGTTTCCACAAGTACCACAACAATCAATCTTCCAGTGGCAACCACCTCCCCAATTTCCTCAACCTCTACATCTCGTTACCCAACCACCTGCTCATCCTCCTCAATACTTACACCACACTTCCCAACAGTGGTGGCAACCCCATCAATCCACGCAACACAATATTCACCAATGGCAGCAGCCGCGGCAAGGACGGCTCCCCCCATTCAACCCACTAGGCCTTAATCATCGAGGCAGAGAAAGGGACGAATGGAGTGGCCAGGATCACTGGAGAAAGCACAGGGATCCCACATGTTGGGATGGCTGGAATGACCTTCATTTAGCAAATAGGTATAGCGCCTTAGAGTGCGTTGACTGACTACCACAGCTACAAGAACACCCCCAAATTCACACAGACCCATCGGAACCCACGGTCTCTCCATTAGTTCCTCTAGACCCAGAGATCCCTCCAGCCCCAGAGATCTTTAACGAACCAAAAATAGTAAAAAGCTCAAGGGATAGTCCAACAATCCTGAGCCTGATCTCGTGGAACATCGCAGGATTAAGGACAAAAATAGAGGATGGGACAATTATGCATCACACGCATAACCACCAAATAATATGCATACAGGAGACATGGTCATTACAAGAACATCACCTACAGGGTTACAAGACGTACTCCTCTCTCGCAAAGCCGGGACAGATAGGTAGACCAAAGGGAGGCCTGTGTATCTACGTAGCCAATACTATCCAAAACACCAAAATAAAGGTCATAGAACTGGACTCTAATTTGCAGATCCTTGGTCTCTTCTTCCCGAAAAAAGAGTCAATGGTTATCATTAATTTTTATAACAACCTGGATGAACTAGACTTTCAGGGAGTCCTGACCCATCTCCACGAAAAACTAACCACCCTCAGAATGAAACAAGGAGAAAGAGGCCCGGCAACAATAATATGGGCAGGTGACTTCAACCTTCACGCCTGTACCCAACCAAAAAGAAAATGTCCTGGCATGGTGACAGAAGAAGGCCTCTCACTCACCCATTTTTCGCATAACAACATGGGCAGACAAATGAATGATCTCCTATCCGACCTGGATCTCCAGATAGTAAACACCTTGGACCATGGAGATAATTCACTAGCACCTACTTACTTAGGAAGAGGCTATAAAACCACGGTAGACTTCATACTAATATCAACATCCTTACAATCAAGAGTAAAAAACGTTGAAGTCAAGCCGAATCCCCAAAGTGACCATGCAATACTAAATCTGGAAGTCTTACTAAACTACCAACAATGTTCTCCAGTAACAATAGCCAACGCACTGACCCAAGAAAATATCACTATGGATAAACTAAATGGGTATTCAATAAGATGGGGAAGGATCAACCCAGAAGAACTTACTAAAGAGCTAATAAGATCAGTCTATCCCCAAATCAAAATTTGTTTGGACATAGCAACAAAAGACGAGGAGCTTCTTAACAACTTCGCCCAAATTATGGACAAATTAAAGGTTTTACTTACAGCAAAACAAAAACCCGGTCTATCCCGACTCAAAGGCTGGTTCAACCAAGAGTGTACTAAGGCTCACACAAAGCTGAAGCTAGCCTTAAACAAAGATGAAAGGGACCCTCGCACTATAGCCACCCTTAGAAGTGAATATTACAAAACAAGGAAAAAGAGGAAAGAGGAACTCAAGCAAGCGCTTTGGCATGAACTCCACACCAGTGCACAAGAAAAAAACCCTCAAGCCTTCTGGAGAATCATAAGAACTCCCTTCTTGGTAGACGACACGTGCCCAAAAATCGAAGCCGCCATAGATGCTGCAGCTTGGGTATCACATTTTACCAGCA
The DNA here is from genome assembly GCF_964263255.1 of Lissotriton vulgaris. Taxonomy (NCBI): domain Eukaryota; kingdom Metazoa; phylum Chordata; class Amphibia; order Caudata; family Salamandridae; genus Lissotriton; species Lissotriton vulgaris. The sequence goes on from NW_028252921.1 coordinate 12,407, forward strand.
TCTTCCAAAAACCATCCTCTGATCAAGAGACGGAAGAGGAGGAAAAAACATTCCTACCATACCCTATAGACATAAATTTCGAAATCTCCGAGATTCTTTTGGCACTGAACTCAACCAAAAAAGGAAAAGCTCCAGGCCCGGATGGAGTCCCGGCAGACTTTTTTAAATACCAAACAGAACTTTGGGCACCGATCTTAACAAGGGTCTGCACCGCAACGGCAAAAAAAGGAATTTTGGAGTCATGGACAAGGTCCATCATGGTGCCGATATTCAAAAAAGGTAACCGCATGGACCCTGCCTGCTACCGCCCAATTTCCTTGCTGGATTCACTAGGGAAAATAGCAGGTAGAGTGATCCTAGAAAGACTTCAGGATTGGGCGGAAGAGAAAGGCATCCTATCCGACCTACAATTCGGATTTAGAAAAGGTCTAGGAACCGTGGAACAAGCCCTAAATCTATCGGTAATTTTTGGAAAATATGTGCATGCAAAGAAAGCAAAACTCTATATGATCTACGTAGACTTGTCCGCGGCTTTCGACTGTGTCTCCCATACAAAATTATGGTCCCTTTTAGCAGAAATGGGGGTAGATCCATCACTCCTGAACTTTTTAAGGGAACTCTATTCCAATCCATCTGCAAGAGTCCGCTACGGCACAAAGGGGGAACTGACGGCGTCCTTCAGAGTAGAGCGTGGGGTTAGACAAGGATGTGTCCTGGCACCCTTCCTTTTCTCCCTCTACACTAACAACCTGGAGGTAGAGCTCCTGAAGGGTGCCCGAGATCTTCCACTGGCCAAACATCGCCCGATCCCCGCTCTGCTCTACGCGGACGACGCCGTCCTCCTTGCACAAACCCCTCGTGAACTCCAAAGATCCCTCAGCAGATATTCGCAGTTCATGAGAACCCTTGACCTTCATATAAATGTAAAAAAGACTTTCGTAATGAAGGCAGGGGTTGGGAGAAAACAGCAAAAATCTATCTATCTTGACACCCAAAAAATAGACTCTACAAATGAATACTGCTATCTGGGAGTCATGATAGATAATAAACTCTCCTGGAAACCAGCAGTAGAAGCCAGAAAACATTGTTTTAAAAGAGCACTAGCCGCATTGGTGTCGTTTACACAAAAATTAGGAAAACGTCCGCCCAGAGAATTGATGACCATATATAAAGCCAAATGCCAATCTACAGCTTTATATGGAGCAGGACTATGGGGCCATGCGGATGTTACCTCTCTGCAAACTGCAGAAAACAATTTTTTCAGATTCCTTTTATCAGCCCCCAAAAGTTCTTCGACCTACGCCTGCCATTTAGAATTGGGTGTTCCATATATCGAAGATCTTGCGAAAATCCAACCACTTCTTTTATGGCGACGTATCTGGGCTTCAGAAAAAAACGACCTTACAAAAACAATACTGGCAGATGCAATGTCCCTGGACTACGCTTTAAAAATCAAATGGCTGGCCTATATCCGGAACTTCCTCTTTGACCTTGGAATAGAAAAATACTATTCAAACCCCGAAAAAATTGGAGAACTCTCAAAAAATAACTTAAAAACACGAGCCTTGGACCACCTGGGTGATCTGAGATTACAATCAGAAGCCGGGAAACAGTCGGTACAGCACGCAATAATGGTCCAATCTACTTTTTTAATGCAGCCCTATTTAAATCTCGACATTGGCACCTTCGACCGATTTCTCCTGATAAGATTCAGACTGAACATATTTCACAAATTGGTAGCTTTTCCAACGCCAAACGTTTGGGACCCAAATCCACTCCCATGTCCATGTGATGGGAAATCAAGACAAACCACCCTTCATACTGTTCTGTTCTGTAAATTTTATCAGGAACACCGCAAACTTTGGTTACTGACTCTTTTAAAATCTTGGGGTCTTAGACAATGTCGAGTAGCCATGTTGAGTTTGCAGCTTTTGGATACTGAAGCCACATGTTACCATGTTCTTAATTTTCTGAAATGTATATACGGACACAGGAAAAACCTTTAAAATATAATAGTACTGTATAAACTACCGAAATTCCTTTTGCTATTTTTAAAGTTATCTGTAATTATTTTGCACTGCAGATTTATTTTTACTATATACTGCTTTTATGGATCTTTGTAAAAAATCCGAATAAAGTTTATTATTATTATTATTATTACTACTTGGCTCCTTCTCCGCCAAATATGCAATTTCCCGTACAGGTTTGAGAACTCGATTACGCGTTGCAGCAAGACCAAGACTTGCCCAAATGATACTCCTAGATTTGGCATAGAGACTTGCTGAAGATAACCGGTCAGAACATTCATAAGCTCCGATTTCTCAATGCAACAAAATCTTCAGACTGAAACTGTACAACTTCTTACTGAGGCTCTTTTCATGGGAAATATCCTCCCACATATCCTTGAGTTCTGTCTTTTCTTTTTTTGTGATGTAAGACGTCACATACCGAGCCACAGCCATACAGTTGTCAGCCACAAACTGTATATCCATGTTAGCATTCCACATGGACAAAATCACTGGGTTGTAGTCATTGATGTTCTTGGACTCTTCGTTTCTCTTCAAATTGTATGTATTTTTGGGTGATTTCCTTGTCACATTAAGTCGCAGCGAAGACATCAAATTGTTCACTCTTCCTTTAGATATCACCAATCGTGGAAATCCAAAACGACATTTTGTGTAGTACTTGTTCTTGTTTCTGAATTTACGACGACAGTACTTTCCACAATGATGGCTTTGAAATCGTAAAACTTGTTCTCTTAGACTTTTGTCTTCCTTTGTCATTGGAACAGCACATGTAGAATACTGTTCTATGAAATGTCATCCGGATCTGTTCCAAATTTGGGTGCATCTTTGATCCATAGCAGCATATGTATATGAGGAGCACCTCGTGCTTGATACTCCTTTCTCCAGAAGAAATCCAACACCTCTCCAAGAGGTGGATTTTTCTTGTTCGTGATGAAAGACATCATAGCTTCAAATATATGATTGAAGTACCTGCATACATTCACTGGATCCAAAGAGCACAGTTCTCCGGGTGTCTTGAATTCAATATTTTCAATGTTTCCATTTGCCTCTCGTAGAAATTCAAGTAAGTCTTCCCAGCCATACTCAGCACAGCTGAGAGTGAGGAACCATGTGGGAGTTCCTAAGTTCCTCAGCATACATTTTAAGTCACCATGACGACGGTACCAATACTCATTAGTACCACGCTGACATGCCATCAGATAATCAGGTGAGAATCCAAAATACTGTCTTGCACATTGACTTTATCCATAAAGTCCCTTGCTGAGATATTTCGTAGTTGTAAACCACTTTTCAGGATGCGGTTCACTGCATAAGACAGTCCAGACAGATCACTTTCAAACAGTAGATGAAACAAATAGGGAATGCATTGAAGAAACCTAGGATCTTCTGCATACAATTGTAAAGTCCGGTGTTCAGAAGCAGGAATTTGATCAGGTCGCTCATCATATCGTCCTCCTCGACCTGTGGGAAATAACTGTGGAAAACACCAAGCTTCCAAACTTTCCTCCCAAACACTAATGGGACTCCCTTTGGCTTGTTTCATTTGAAACAACTCAATAGCATTCCCCATTACTTCCTTGGAATGCAAAGGATGAACACTATAATGTTCATATATTTCTTAATTTTTTGAGGCTTCTACTTTCTCAATTTGTCCAGCACACAATTCGTTGTCTTCTTCTTCACTTACTTCCTCTTCTGCTACACATACATTCTTGTAGTACTCATTGTTTTTTTATCAAATACGATGTTGCCTTTTTGACTTTCCTAACATCCACTAAATCTTGCCAGATTTTCTTACTCTTTGTCGGAACACCATTAACTAGGATAACCAGAGGTTCCTCTTCCACTTTCTCTACTCCAATTGTATTAATGTTTTTCTTCAAATCTAAAGGCAAATAAACAACTCTTCCCTTTAACCCCTTCCATGCTCATGACGGAACGGTTCCGTCATGAGCGTAAGTTGGCCTGTGCTTATGACGGAACCGTTCCGTCATGGTTCCAGAGGCCCAATGGAACCGCAGCAAAATTCGCGCAGCACAGAAGGAGTTAATCCTCTCTGTAAATCTGATGGAGGCAATTTCCCTGTCTTTGGCTCCATTCGTACAATAGCCTGAAAGGGATGCACACTTTGAATCAAAATAGATTCATAAGTATTTAAATCCTTCAATTCAGAAGGAATGTCAACCAAGTCAAGATTATTATGAACCGCTCTAGCAGGCATCCGGTTTTGGTTTAATTTGTTAAAACAATAAGTACACATACGTTGGTCCGATCCCAAATCAAAACAATTTTCTACCATCAAGTATGTAGCAAAATCCTTCCATTCACTATTGTTTTCCATTTCACTTTTTGCATATAAATCCACTAACTTAGTCTGATTCTTATAATAAGTCTGTCGACAACACACACAAGTGAAATTAGGCCTCTCACTTGATTTCACCTGAAAGATGGAAATTTCTTTGTGAAACTTATCTATATTAGAAATCTGTACACTGTCTTCCACATTACCTTCTTCTACTCGGTCAGTTTCAACATTGTTCTCTTTACTAGCAAAGTAACAGAACTCAATTTCTTCACAAATATTTTTCACATGTTGTTCTGAACCATGCAAAAGAGCACTGCTCAATTGTTTAAGCATAATTGCTGGACTCTTAGCATAATACAACATTCTCACTAATTTCCTCACTTTATTATGATGCACTGCTAGCATCCTGAAATGATGAAAAACACTCTGGCATACTCTTCTGGAAAGACAAGCCAGGGAATGCCCATGCAAACCTGTTACTTCTCTCACTCTGCAAGGATCTAATTCTTGCAACAACTTCATTTTCTGTTTTTAACTTTTCTTATTAAATGTACGTACAAAATCACAAAACAAATTGATGGAATCCTGTCGCACACTACAAATGCTACTACATTTCCAGGTGTAGACTGGTCCCTTAGGACGTCTTCCTAAAATCTCATCACCTAACACCTCTTCTGCATCTGCAGACACAAGTTTTTTTTTTTCAACTGGACAACCATCTTTTACCTCATATGCTCGACCACTGGTGTCAACTGCATGCACCAAATCATTGTCTTGAAAGTAACTCTCCTCATTGAAAAATGCCTCACAACTTGAACTATGCATCCATTCTCCTGAGAATACTTCACAAAAATTACTACGATTAACTACTCTCTTCCATCTACTATTTGATTTGAAATCAGAAATTACCTTGTTTAGTTTCCTAATTCTATTGATTACCAAAATAAATAACTTTCGCTTAATTTTGAAAGCCTGATCAATCATTTTCTCTACATTTTTCTTTTTCTTATAAAATGTCACTGTCTGTTGGCCTTTCTTAAAAATTTTTAACAAATTGACAATGATCCTGTTGCGGAACATTCGCCTACGAATGTCCCTGAATTGATTTTCCCTTCTACTGCCATGCACAAACTTATCTCCTGCTCTAGCAGAAACTTTTTTTACGGGCCTTTCCTTTTCCTTTAAATTGTCTCTCTTCTTATGCACTAAAACATGTTCAATACTGGTATTTTTTGTCTGCTTTTTTGGCAACTTGAAACGATTTCATATTACAGGACTGTTCCAAATCTTTACCAAGATGGAGTGTAAGTCGCTTTGCTTCTTTTAGTTTTCGCTGCCTTGAGGGCATTTTAAAAGTTTTCTAAAGATCTTCAGTTAAATCTGTGGAAAAATATTTAAAAAATTGATATTAACCACTATTACCAAACAGTAAACCAATAACAGAAGGCGAACAATTAACACACTAGGTGTCAATTCCATCTACAGTAATTTAACAACATAGACAAAGGGGGCATATTTACAAGGCACTTGCACCATGGGGGAAATAAGTTAAAATTCCAAGAACACATAGGGTCGTATTTACAAGGCCCTTGCACTAGAAAGAAGTGACTTGAAATGGCCAAGCACACATGAGGGTGTATTTACAAGACCCTTGCATCAGGGGGAAGTGACTTAAAATTACCAAGCACACATGAGGGCGTATTTACAAGGCCCTTGCACCACCATAAGGTGTGGCCTATGCAGAAGTATGCTGAATTGTCTGTCTGCCATGGTAAAACCAAGAAATATCTAGGAGCAAAAAGGCAGGTCTGGCAGTCACAAAAGTTTGTTTGAGGTGAGGCCTACTCAGCGTTGCAGATGAAATTTTGGCTTATTGAAGAGTACAGAAGACATAATACATGTGCAGGCCAACAGATGAAGTGAGTCATGTCCACTGCACACTTCAACAAAGACCAGACCTCCTCTGTCTCCCTGGACAGGCCTAAACCTCATCAGCACAATGTGATTAGTAATGTTAGGAATCACAGGTGATGTAATTGAAAAACGTGCACCCTTGCACCAGGGGGCAATGACTTAAAATTACCAAGCAGACATGAGGGCATATTTACCACACCCATGCACCAGGAGGAATTGAGTTAAAATTGCCAAGCACACGTGAGGGCGTATTTAAAAGGCCCTTGCACCAGCAGAAAGTGACTTAAAATTGCCAAGCAGTGGGGGCGTGGCCAAGATGGCGAAGGAGTGAGACGCACCTTGCGGTCCCTCCGGCGCCGATCTAACAAAAGCATCGTATAGCACCCCCGGAACCGTACCTGGACTGGCGGTTTTCGAAGCTGGAGGGGTCCGGAGCTTAGGGGCGGAATCCGAGCGGGCGAACTAGCTTCCCGGAACGTCCTGTATCGCGAAGTTCGCTACTGAGCCTGCGACGAGTGGAGGCCTGGCGGACGCCGGACTGGCGTGGGCGAGGACGCCGCACCGGAAGTGCGGGCGAGCGGCGGCGAGGGGAGGTGCAGGCCGGTCGGCTGACTGGTGCGGAGCCTGGATTCCACGGCGGAGCTGTCGGGGGGCGGTTCCCCCCTACCCTTGCCCACCCTCGCGAGTGGGACGGAGCGGTGCGAGGCCCAGAGTGTCGTGACCTGCCGGGACAGGGCACAGGTCGGAGGAGTTGGGCGAGCCTAGGCGGCGCGGTGCAGCCACTGGAGAGAAGGAGGTGAGCGCTTGGAGGGACCCAGGGAGGATACGGACTGTTGCAGTGCCGAGCGGCGAGAGCCGTCGGACCACGGCGGAGTCCCAATGGGGAGGAGTCTCATTGCACTGGCCGTGCAGTAGGACAGAGCTGGGGGTGGCGAAGTGCTTCGTCCGGCGGGGCGGCCATCAGGGGCGGGCCTGTGGCGGACTGCGGCCGCGGGTGACCCCAGAGCGAGGTGCGTTGGGCCAGAGTGCCTACCTGTGGTAAAGGCGTTGAAACAGATGCCCTGGAGACACGGAGGGGGCACAGAACTTTGGTGACGTCATTGAGGCCTAGCCTCGAGTGTGGATCGGGCCGGTGGCACTGGGTGGGGCTACACGCTTGGCGCCATCGGGCGTGAGGCCCGGTAGAGAATCGGATTCACGAGGTACCGCCTTGTCTCAGGGGGCCATCCTCGCTCCATTGCGGTGTCCTAAGAGGGGGCTATTGAAGGCCCGAGTGTGGAGACAGACGAGTGGTGCAGAACTGTGGCTGCGGCTCCAGCGCTTTGAGAACTGGCACAGAGGGATCGAGCGGTGAGGGGAGATCGAGTGGAGGCCCGACCGCAGAGGCCCGGATTCGTGGAGCGTCCTCTTGCTCCTGGGGTCCACCGCCCTGTGGAACAGTGACCTGGTTGGGGCTACTGATGGCTCGGATGTACTGGCCGTGAAAGGGAACAGGCATATTGCATCGGGCACAGCGCCTTGAGAAGGGCTTGGTGAGGCTGACGGTGTGGAGCAGGGGCGTGGAGATCCATCTCGGTTGCTTCGCTCCGCGGACGACGACTGGCACAGTGGGTTGTGCTCATCAGCAGATTGCGATTGACTTGGGGAATAGCGTGCGATTGGTCTTGAGATGGCGGGCGTCCCGAGGAGGGGGAAGAATGGCAAGGATGGCCTGCTCAAGGGCTCCCAACTCCCGCCGTCCCCTGGGGCGAGTTCCTCGTCCACGTCGAAGGAAGATGAGGCACCGGTCACCAAAGCCTTCATGACTGAGCTGTTTGCGTCCATCAAAGAGGATATCTCCGAGCTACGGTCCCAACTCGCATCGGACCTTAGGGAGGTGAGGAGAGACCTGGATGGAGTGGGCGAGAGGGTGGCCACCCTGGAGGACCATGATCTCAACCTGGCCAATGATGTCCATCAGCTGCAACAGGATGTGCTACGTCTCAGGGAGCAGAATCTGGACCTGCAGTCCCATGCGGAGGACCTGGAGAACCGCTCCAGGAGGAACAACATCCGTATTAAGTCGGTACCTTGGGACGGGGAGTCTGGTGATCTGAGAGGCTATGTCCTGGCGCTATTCCAACAGGTCTTGGGAGACGAAGAAATTGCCGATGTCAAGATGGACAGGGCTCATAGGGTTGGTCTACCTAGGCGCGGGGGGGGACCTCCGCCTGACATCCTTGTATGCGTCCACGACTTTCAGTTGAAGGAGCGCATCCTAAAGAAGGCGCGGGAGGCTCCGTCCATCCTGTTTCGTGGACATCATCCGCAATTGTACCAAGATTTGGCGGCTTCCACTCTACGGAAACGGCGCGAGTTCCGGCCTGTTACTGCATTCTTGAGGGAGCGCAACATCGCTTATTCTTGGGGCCACCCGTTCCGCATCATATTCCGGTGGAACAATAGGCTTGAACAGATCAGGTCCCTTCAAGTGGCACAAGACCTCCTGGGAATCGACGCGCCGGAATCTTCATCCGGCGACAGGAGTCCTACTGCGAGGGGCCGGCGACGGTCCTCCTCCTGGCACAGAGTGGGTGGAGAGGGGGGGGAGGAGGATGCCTGATAGGACGGCCAGCATGCAAGAACGGGACGACGCGGTGGCTTCGGTTGCCAACGCCACGCTATCTGCCTCTCAGCTGGGTTCCGGGGCGGCGTAATTAATGAAGAATGATTGGACTGGCGTCGGAGGGATGCCCCAATGCAGGTACTGTGGGTTCGTATGTACTTTATGAGAAGACACCCAGGTACGAAGTCTACTGGGGGACATCGGCTGATGTCTCCTCGCCATCCCATGGAGGACTTTTCTGGACTTCTGATGGTTTGTTTGGGGATTTCCGGGGGGGGGAGGTCTTGGGGGGGTTGTTTGGGGTGTTGGGGTTGGGGGTGAGGGGGGGTGTTGGTGGTGATGCAGACGTGTTGTGGATTGTCTCATGTGGGGGTGAGTGGGAGGATGGGAGGTGCTGTTGGTATGGGAGATGCGGGACGATTTGGCATGGGGCTCAAGGTTGGGACTGCGGGGAGGTGGGTTGGCGGGAGCTTGACTTTAATACGTGTTGTGACCAGGGTACCTTCTGGCCGGAGGGGAGGGCATGTCCCAGTGTAATAGAGAGTTCTGGTTTTCTGTCTCACGATGCCTGTTAGCTTAGGGACCTGGAATGTTAAGGGACTGAACTCTCCGCAGAAAAGGCAAAAGGTGTGGAAATATATAACGGACCACCAATTGGATATAGTGGGGCTTCAGGAGACTCACCTTGCACGCAAAGATGAGCTGCGTTTTAAGCATAAGGCATATCCCCTAATATATAGATCCTCTGCATCCACAGAGCATAAGGGGGTGGCCCTCCTCTTCCGTGCTTCGCTGCATTTTCAGCCTGTGGCGATCCGCACGGACAGGGAGGGCCGCTGGTTGATGGTGAAGGGGCTGGTTCAGGGGAAGCTATGTACTTTTGTTGTGATGTATATTCCCAATACCGGCCAGAATAAGTTCTTGCAAGGCTTGCTGTATAAAGTGGGTGATTTTGTGGAAGGGCAATTGTTCCTCATGGGGGATTGTAATTTGGTGTGGGACGGGGCGCTGGACTGTTCTGGAGCTCGCAGGGCGGATACTGGTGTGTTCTCAGAGTTGTCACGGAAAAATGTTGCGGAACTGGGGTTGGTTGATGGGTGGCGGTTTCTACACCCAACGACCAGGGATTACACGTTTTTTTCCCATGTACACCACTCATATTCACGATTGGATCATATATTCCTTAGCCAGGCTCTTAGGGGAGATGTCCTTGACTCCACCATACTGCCCCTCTCGGTTTCGGACCACAGCATGATGGTGCTTACTCTGCGCTGGTCGCCAGCAGACACCGGGCAACGGAAATGGTATTTCCCAGCTTCGGTACTTCGGGACGAGGCGTCTAACAAGGCGCTGCGGGTGGCCATTAGGGAGTTCTTTGCCCTCAATCCGACGTCCGATACCTCGATATCCAACACGTGGGATGCCTTTAAGGCGTCCGTCAGGGGTACTTGCTTGGGCCTTAATGCGCAACTCAATAGGTTGCGACGCAAGGAGAGGGAGGCCCTGGAGGCTGAACTGGCTTCTCTCGAGCAGGCGCATAAACTCAATCCCTCGAGGGTAACCCTCCGGCCTCTCAAGGCGGTGCGAGGAAAACTGAGGGCACATTACAATAACAGGGCGGAGTTCACCCTACTGAGGTTGGGCCGACAGTCCTACTCTTGTGGTAACAAGGTGGGGAGGCATTTGGCCCGTCAGCTTCGTGACAGACGAGAGCGTGAGTACATTGGGGGGATCCGCGACTCTGAGGGACAGTTGCAACATCGGGACGAAACAAAAGCGGCCATCTTCGGACGCTTTTACTCGGATCTATACAAGGGGGAAAGGCTGGGAACGGCTGCCCAGAGGGAGTACCTGGGGCGACTGCCCCTCCCGCAGGTGTCCAAGGAATGGAACGAGCTCTTAGGGGCCCCGATTACCAGGGAGGAGGTGCTAGATGCTATTACGAACCTGAAGCTCCACAAGGCGCCTGGCCCGGACGGTTACACCGCTGTGTTCTATAAATCTTACGCTTCCGAGCTCTGCGATTTCTTGTTCACCCTTTTTAATGACATGGCCGCCTCCGGTTCCTCTACTGGCTCCTTGGCGGAGGTGATGATTACGGTCTTGCCAAAGCCGGGGAAAGATCCAGCGCAATGCGCCTCCTTTCGCCCGATAGCGCTTCTTAATTTGGACGCCAAACTATACTCGGCGATCCTGGCGCGTAGGCTACAAGACCTTATGCCGGCGCTAATCCACCCGGACCAGTCTGGCTTCATCAAGGGGCGCCAGACGCATGATAACACACGTCGGGTGGTGCATCTAATAGAAAAAGCGGAAAGATTTCGTATACCGGCGGTCCTAGTGGGCCTGGACGCCGAGAAGGCCTTCGATAGGGTGGACTGGGGCTTCCTGTTCAACACCATGACTGCCTTTGGTTTCTCGGAGACCTTCATCACTATGGTGAAGGCTAATTTCTGCTGCCCCCGGTCCCGGGTTGCAGTGAATGGACATATGTCAGCGTTCTTTAATCACACTCGAGGCACTAGACAGGGTTGTCCTCTGTCCCCCCTGCTATTCGCGCTGAGCATCGAGCCGCTGGCGGTGGCGGTGCGGGAGCATGACGGGATCCGAGGATTGCCATTCGCGGGGGAACAGCATAAGATTTCGCTATTCGCGGACGATGTCTTGTTCTCTATTACTGATCCGGAAAGCTCGCTGCAGTGCATTAGGGAGGTCTTGTTGGAATTTGAGGACGTAGCGGGCTTTAAGGTCAACTATAGCAAGTCATACATCCTGAATCTTACCCTTTCGCAGGTCGAGAGGGATCGGGTGCGGCCGCTGACTCCGTTGGTCTGGGCCACAGGTTCGATTGTCTACCTGGGGGTTCATCTGACTCCGACGGTGAGCGGGCTGTTCCAGGCCAATTTCCCATCTCTATTGGCGAAATCCCGGGCGGAATTGGACAGGTGGAAACCAAAATTTCTGTCTTGGCTGGGCAGAATCCATGCCGTGAAAATGGTTCTCCTCCCTAAATTTTTGTATTTGTTCCAGGCATTGCCTATCCCCATAGATAGCGGTTTCTTCCGGCGGCTCAAGACTCATGTATTGCGTTTTGTGTGGCAAGGGGGTCAGGCACGGGTCTCCTGTGCGGTTCTCCGTCGACCGAGATCAGAGGGTGGAGTTGGGCTCCCTGACCTGCAGTTATATTACAAAGCGGCGCAACTGAGAGTGTTGGTAGAGTGGTCACAACAAACCTCCGAGAAACATTGGCTCCATATGGACCGATGCGTTGCCGGCAGGTCGATTTGGGACTTAGCCTGGAAACCAAGGAAGGACCGGCCTCTCAACACATATATAAGCACTCCTACGAGCACGGTGTTGAAGGTATGGGACTCACTAGCGACGGACGACCGTTGGACCACGTTCCCTTCGCCGTTTACGCCCTTGCATTACAACCCGGCTTTCCCACCGGCACTTCATGAAGGGCCGTTTGAGGTGTGGAGGGAGGGGGGGGTGTCGGGCGTTGACCCATCTGTTCCACGGTCTAGACACCCTCTCTTTCGATAACTGTATGAGAGACTATGGGGTTCCCCAGACTGAACGATTCCGGCATGTTCAGCTGCTTCACTGGGCTACGTCACCTGGAGTGGTGGAAGCGGCTACGAGACCGCCGACGCCATTTGAAGCCTTTATATTACGGACCTCCGCCATGAAGGGGGCCATTTCCTTCCTATGCCAGTTGTTGCTTCAATCGACGATAGCTCCTCGACCTCGTTATATGGGGCAATGGGAAGAAATGTTGGGGAGAGATATCTCGGATGTGGAATGGTCGGCGCTATGGCGTGACCTGACGACCTTTAACCATTCCTTGCACTTGAGGGAAGCCCACCTCAAGACGGTCATGCAATGGTATATGTGCCCGACTAGGCTTCACCGCATTTTCCCGGCGACCTCGGATAAGTGCTGGAGAGGATGCGGACTTCTGGGGGACTTCCGCCACATCTGGTGGGATTGCCCGGTGATCCGTCCGTACTGGGAGGAAATCCTCTCCCATATAAAGGACATATTGACTTATCCCATTGATGATTCTATGGCCTGTGTGCTGCTGGGGCTGCGTGACCCTGGCCTTGTTTATCAGACCAGGGCAGATAAAAAGATTGTGTGGCTGTGCCTCGGCGCTGCGAAGCTCACGCTGGCTGCGGCCTGGAAAAAGAAGGATGCCCCGGCGGTATCACTGTGGCATGCGCGACTATGGAGGTTGCTCAGTTTGGAGAGAGTGGCGGACATCTTCCTTGGCCAGTATAAGACTTTCCGATATCAGTGGGGCCCCTTGGTTAACTTTCTTTCTAAAGGGTTGCCCTCGGCGGTATGTTTGGCTTCATTGAGGTCGATGCATCTCTTTCAAGTGTAATATGGATGTTGAATGAGTGTTGAGTGAATGGCGTCACCACCAGGGGGGAGGGAGGGGGTGGGAGAGGGCTGTTTGTTGTTTTGGTTTTCTGGGCTGTGGAGGTTCCACGAACTGATTATCTACACCGCATGTGTGGAACATGGAGGATTGGGGTCCAGCATATTGCAGCGCTGGTTATCCTAGATGGCCTGACCTGGTGATAGGCTTGTAGAACACTTAGTCCAGTGGTTCTCATTGCTATGGGGTCTCATTCCTGGACTGGATATGCTTGTAATATGGTATGGAACACTGCTGATGTATGAACAATGACTTTGCCCTGACCTTGAGTATTGTGCGGTTCCCCCGCAGCCCTTTGTTTATTCTTCTATGTAACTCAAAATAAAAATTTTACAAAAAAAAAAAAAATTGCCAAGCAGACATGACGGCGTATTTACCACACCCATGCACCAGGAAGAAGTGACTTAAAATTTCCAAGTAGACATGAGGGCGTATTTACCACACCCATGCACCAGGGGGAAGTGAGTTAAAATTGCCAAACACACATGAAGACGTATTTACAAGGCCCTTGCACCAGAAAGAAGTGACTTGAAATGGCCAAGCACACATGAGGGTGTATTTACAAGACCCTTGCATCAGGGGGAAGTGACTTAAAATTACCAAGCACACATGAGGGCGTATTTACAAGGCCCTTGCACCACCATAAGGTGTGGCCTATGCAGAAGTATGCTGGATTGTCTGTCTGCCATGGTAAAACCAAGAAATATCTAGGAGCAAAAGGGCAGGTCTGGCAGTCACAAAAGTTTGTTTGAGGTGAGGCCTACTCAGCGTTGCAGATGAAATTTTGGCTTATTGAAGAGTACAGAAGACATAATACATGTGCAGGCCAACAGATGAAGTGAGTCATGTCCACTGCACACTTCAACAAAGACCAGACCTTCTCTTTCTCCCTGGACAGGCCTAAACCTCATCAGCACAATGTGATTAGTAATGTTAGTAAACACAGGTGATGTAATTGAAAAACGTTCAAATATTTTTGCTCATTTCACAATCACATCACCTGTGTTTCCTCAGCTTAGGTATCTCATTGAGCAGATATAGTCTAGCATATCCAAGAGTACGCAGAAGGTGAGGACTGTATGCAGCAGTGCAATGTACATAATTCTCCTCCAATGACAATTACAGAAGCCTTAGCATATCCATGCCCCCTAAACAGTCCTAAATGTATATCATAATTATCATAGTGACTATGAAACTCTACCAGTACATATTGTGAAACCTAAATGACTTCAAGAAACGACTTTTTAAACCATCAAACAAGCAAAATATTCTCCCATATTCATGTTGAGAAATAAAATATTTATTTAAAAAAGCAAACCCCTTGTTGTCCTTCTCATAAATGTGAAAAGTATTTCTTTAAAAAAAAATAACGATTTTCTGGTCATAATTTCAAAACACAAAACAGCTCCTATGTACAAGCACACCCTAGCTGGCTTCCTTATTTTCTCCAATAAGCATACTAATCTCCTTCTAAATTAAAGGAATCTTTTGTCACCTTAGCACGATTTCTAAACACATCATGTAAGGAAATTAGTCTCCCAGATTCCTGGGAGTAGTACCTTAAAATTGTCTAGCACACATAGGGGCACATTTACAAGGCACATGCAACAGGGGAAAATGACTTACATTTGCAAAGCACTCATGAGGGTGTATTTACAAGAACCTTGCACCACCTTTAAAGTCACTTTTAAAATGGGGAAAATGACGTGAATGTGTCTCATAAGCCTTGTAAATATGCCCCCATGTTGACTATGTAACTCTTGCAAAACATATTGTGAAACCTAAATGACTTCAAGAAACGAGTTTTTAAACCAAGAAACAAGCAAATAATTCTCCCATATTCATGTTGGGAAGTGAATATTTATTTAAAAAAGCACACCCCATGTTATCGTTCTCATAAATGTAAAAAGCATGTATTTTTCTTAAAAAAACGATTTTCTGGTCATAATTTGAAAACACAGCACACCTCCTATGTACAGGCACACCCTGTCAGTACTAATACTTTACATTATCTATAATTATAATTTGTCAAAGAAGCAAAATCTTTTTGGAAAAACATAATGAAAAAACTTGACACAAAACAACATTTTAAATGTACAGCTCACTTCCTTATTTTCTCAATATACTATACTACTCTCTATCTAAATTAAATGATTTTTTTCTTACCATAGCAAATGCTTTTTGAATTTCAAAACAGTCTCAGAAACACACCAATTTTTCTTTAGCAGAGCAAAAGGTATGCACTCCAGAGGCTGCAACCAACAAAGGCACTGAAATGCTGAAATTCATCACACATATCTCTCATGTGACCCAATCAAAACTCTTCCCTCACTTTTTTCAAATCAACACCCTTCCCCCCTCTGCCCTTTCTGGCCTTTTTCCATAGCAACTACCTCCTGCCAGACCTCTCATGTTTACAAGTTCACACAACAATGTTTCAAATGAACTCTGAACTCTCAGTACACCTGCTAATCCACTGCAATGTTTCTTAAAATCATGTTTTCTTAACCATTCGAATGACATGTTTCAAAGAACACATCCATGCACCCTAACTTTCTGTTTTCAGCAATGGAAATCCACCAATCACTGCTACTGAATCATGAGCACACAAACTCCACATTTTTTTTTCTTTACAAACTCCTACTGTTTCAACTGCCATTTCATTCCCACACTTCATCTGACTGCAGCAGAACCTGCTCTCACCATGTTTTCTGTCTGGATTGTTGGACATAGTTACATTCATTGGGCTCACAGATATGCTGAAAACAGAAATTTACACAACCTCAATTTACAAAATGTGGAAATCAAATGGATTGGCCAAAGAGGATTGAGATGTCACCAATTGATACCATTGGTGAAAACCTTTTTACATTTGCCAAACCCTGACCTCATAATAGTGCACTGTGGAGGAAATGATTTGGGCACTTTGACTGGGGTAGGTCTGGAAATGCTCTTAAAGGACACCTTTGAGCAATTATTGGCACTTTTCCCTCAAACTGCCTTGGTATATTCCAATATATGCCAAAGACAGAAATGGAGGTGGTGCAATCAAATTTGTCCACAAATTGAGAAAGCGAGGAAGCATGTAAATAAGTCTGTTTCAGCTTATATGAGAGACCATGGAATGGGTGCCATCTACAACAATAACTTGCGTTATTACATGCAAGATATCTACAGAGGAGATGGTGTGCACTTCTCAGATGAGGGAAACAGAGTTTTCATACAAAATTTAAGACTGTGTATTGGTACCTACTTATAAGTACCTAGAACCACTGCGCCCTCCACGGCCTGGTTGCCCCCACGCTCCCTGCCTGCTCTGCCTGCCTCCTTACCTGCTGCCTGCCTGACGCCGATCCGGAGCCCGAGCCGCCGCAGGGCCGCTCGACCTCAGATCCCCGGCGCCCCAGCCGCCGCAGGGCCGCCCGCATAGGTTTTCCCGCCGGTACCTGCCGCGACCCGGCCCCCCCGCCTGCCGATTGGCCCCCGCGGTCCCCGCCTCCCAGCAGACCCTCCCTCCCAGCTCCCTTCTTATGATGCCCCCGGAGCGACCGCGCAGCGGACGCGCGCAGCGGGAGCACCAACTGAGCGCCGAAGGTGCACCAAAGGTAAGCCCATTTGCGCCCGTCCGCGCCTGGACCGCGCCCAGCACCAGGACCCCTGGCCCGCGCAGACCCCAGCCCACCCGCCGGACGTACGACGCCGCCACCCTCAGCGCACTCAACCCCGGCCGAATCCCAGGATGCTACCGAGCCACCCCGAGACGCACCCACGGACCCTTCTGCTGCAACTCCTGCAAGTTCACCTGCATCCGGACCTGCACTACTCCATCACCAACCAAGACCAAGATGAGAAACAGCAGCAGCCACCTGAAATGCATCCTGCTCAACACCCGCTCCGTCCACAGACACGCCGTCAAGCTCTGGAACCTGCTCGACACAACTTCACCAGACGTCGCCTTCCTCACGGAAACCTGGATGAACGCCTCTTCAGCGCCCGACATCGCCATGGCCATCCCAGACGGCTACAAGATCGTCCGAAGGGATCCACAGGAACACCATCTGCATCACGACCAACACCGACGACACCCTCGCACCCGCCGAGCACCTGCACTTCCAGGTCCACATCAACCCCAAGACCACCCTCAGAGGCACCCTCATCTACAGACCCCCGGGACCACGCACACAATTCAGCGAAGACATCGCCGACTTCATCAGCCCGCACGCCCTCCCCTCCGTTGACTACATCCTCCTCGGGGACCTCAACTTCCACCTGGAGAACAACAACGACCGCAACACCACCACCCTGCTGGACAACCTCGCCAACCTCGGACTCAAGCAGCTGGTCACCACCCCCACCCACTATGCCGGACACACACTGAACCCCGTCTTCTCATCCAGCAAGGACATTGCCTTCAGCCACGCCACCGGACTCCACTGGACGGACCACAGCTCCGTCCACTTCAACTTCAGAAGGACCACGATCCACCACCACCAGCAACAGGTTGCACGCAGAAGCTGGAACAAGATCACAGCCGACCAGCTCGCGACCGCCCTGAGCAACAACCCACCCACCAGCGCAACGAACCCCAGCCAAGCGGCCACCAACCTCACGAACTGGTTCAGCGACTGCGCAGACGACCTCGCCCCTCTGAAGACCCCGCCTAGCAGACCCGGTAGCAAGAAAGCCCCATGGTTCACTGACGAACTCAAGAGCTCCAAGAAGAACTGCCGAGCTCTCGAGAGAACCTGGCGCAGAGACCCAACACCGGACAACATGACTGCCCTCAAGCTCGCCACCCGAAAACACCACCAACTCATCCACGCCACCAAGAAAACCGCATTCAAGGAACGACTGGACAACAACGCACACAACAGCAAGGAACTCTTCAACATCGTCAAAGAGCTCTCCAACCCCAACGCCGGAAACAACGACATCACCCCTTCGCAAGACCTCTGCAACTCCCTCGCCTTCTACTTCCACAACAAGATCGCGGACATACACAACAGCTTCAGCACTCAACCGACGCACGCCACGACCGAACCACCGCCCCCCACCACCACCCTCCGCGCCTGGACCCCGATCAGCACCGAAGACACCGTCCGCACAATGAACTCCATCCACTCCGGATCTCCTACCGACCCCTGCCCTCACCACGTCTTCAACAAGGCCGACGCTGTCATCGCACCCCACCTGCGGGACATCATCAACACCTCTTTCGACACCGCTACCTTCCCGGAGAGCTGGAAGCATGCCGAACTCAGCACTCTACTAAAGAAGCCATCAGCCGACCCCACCGACCTCAAAAACTTCCGCCCCATCTCGCTGCTCCTGTTTCCTGCAAAAGTCATCGAGAAGACCGTCAACAAGCAGCTGGCCGCCTTCCTCGAGATGAACGGATCCCTCGACCTCTCGCAGTTTGGCTTCCGGGCCAACCACAGCACCGAGACCGCCCTGATCGCAGCCACCAATGACATCCGAGCTCTGCTTGACAACGGAGAAACAGCGGCCCTCATCCTCCTAGACCTCTCCGCGGCCTTTGACACTGTCTGCCACCGTACACTAGTGCAGCGACTCAGCAACGTCGGAATCCAGGAGAAGGCACTGGAGTGGATCATCTCCTTCCTCGCCGGTAGGACACAGAGAGTCCGCCTCCCCCGTTCAGATCTGAAGCCACCAAAGTCATCTGCGGCGTTCCTCAAGGCTCCTCGCTCAGCCCAACCCTCTTCAACGTGCACATGAGCCCCCTCGCAGACATCGCACGCCAGCACAACCTCAACATCATCTCCTACGCCGACGACACCCAGCTGATTCTCTCCCTCACCAACGGCCCCGCCACCGCCAGAGCCAACCTCCACAAAGGGATGAAAGAGGTAGCCGAATGGATGAAGAACAGCCGCCTGAAACTGAACTCGGACAACACGGAAGTCCTCATCCTGGGATCCTCACCCTCCGCCTGGGACGACTCCTGGTGGCCCCCCGCCCTGGGCAGCGCACCCAAACCAACAGACCACGCACGCAACCTGGGCTTCATCCTGGACTCCACCCTCTCCATGACCAGACAAGTCAACGCCGTCTCCTCGTGGTTCTTCAACATCCTGCGCATGCTACGAAAGATCTTCCGGTGAATCCCCACCGAGACCAGGAAGACGGTCACCCAGGCCCTCATCACCAGCCGTCTGGACTACGGCAACTCCCTCTACGCCGGCACCACCGCCAAACTCCAGAAAAGACTTCAGCGGATCCAGAACGCCTCAGCACGACTCATCCTGGACATCCCCCGCCGCAGCCACATCTCCGGACACCTGAGAGACCTGCACTGGCTCCCGGTCACCAAGAGAATCACCTTCCGACTCCTCACCCACGCACACAAAGCCCTACACAACCAAGGACCAGGATACCTCAACAG
Organism: Lissotriton vulgaris; assembly: GCF_964263255.1. NCBI lineage: Eukaryota > Metazoa > Chordata > Amphibia > Caudata > Salamandridae > Lissotriton > Lissotriton vulgaris. Next base: position 32,111 of record NW_028252921.1, read on the forward strand.
CCGCCTCAACTTCTACGCTCCCAAACGCCAGCTTCGATCGACCGGCCACGCCCTCGCCACCGTCCCCCACATCCGAAGAGCCACCACAGGGGGACGGTCCTTCTCCTACCTCGCCGCCAAGACATGGAACTCCCTCCCGACCCACCTCCGCCTGACCCAGGACCACCTCGCCTTCAGAAAGCAACTCAAGACCTGGCTGTTCGAGCAGTAGCGGACCCCCCTCCCCTAGCGCCTTGAGACCCTCTGGGTGAGTAGTGCGCTATATAAATGCCTTGATTGATTGATTGATTGATAGAACTTACACAGAACCCAAAAGCTCTTTTCAGAGCTACCTTAACTATAATTACTTTTTTAAAATTTCAAATGTACCTTTTTTCACTAATTTTCACTTATGTTCGCTTCCCGGTTCGCGTACCGGCAGCTAACCGCGCGAAAAAATAATTTTTTTTTTCGACATATATGAGCCTTCTCAGCTACCCTCAGAAAACCTAGGGGGTCAAGATACGTCTCCCGTGCCCCCTTACACCCATTTCCCACATTGTTATTCCTCCATCTTGTGACAAAATTTGTCCAAAACACAAAATGGCGAACTCCCGTTACGCTACCGGTAAGCTACCCAGTTCGCGTACCGGGACGCGCCTCTACGGCGAAAAATCGCAAAAAAAAAATTATTTTTATTTTTTGCCCCGCGGGCACTTTAATATCCCCCTCATCAATCCTAGGGGGTCAGAAGGGGTCTACCTTGTCCCCTTTCATTAAATTCCCCCTTCGTTTTTCTCCACCTCTTGTCTCTCGATCCTGCCGAGAGACAAGATGGCGGCCGTTCCGGACTGTTTAGAATGTTGACAGACACCGGAGAGCCAATCAGCTTCGCTTCGCGAAGTTCCGTTACGCGTCAGGTACGCGAACCGGAGCGCTAACCGGAGCGCTGTCACAGATATATCTGTTTTTAAAAACGTTAATTTCTCAAAATCCACTGGAGCACATATATTGAGACATAGCAAAGGCACGTCGGGCAAACCAAATCTACAATTTTGCCAAGTTTCATAGAAATCCATTCAGCCGTTCGAGCTAAAAGTGATTCCAACCGCTCTATAGAAAAATGAATGGGAAAAACGTGTTTTGGGACCCCCCTTTTTTCTCGCCCCCCCTTGACAAAGCCCCCCCAACTTTTCAGGGACTGCTCAGAAACAAAATGTGCCATTTTCCTGAAAATTTCAGCCCATTCCGTCCACAAACGCCAAAGTTATTCGACATAGAATTTTCAGAAATCCCATAGGAAAAAAATCCTAACTATATATACCTACTGGCGACCGCCAGTAGGTAATATATTACCTACTGGCGGTCGCCAGTAGGTAGTTATAGTTAGGATTTTTTTCAATGCAAAATCTCAGTAAAGTGGGGGCCGAGATAAAAGGAGGGTCCCAAAACGTGTTTTCCCCATGTTAATTTCCATAGGGCGGTCGAACTCACTTTTAGCCCGAACGGCTGAATGGATTTCCACCAAACTTGGCAAAATTGTAGGGACTGGAAGCCCGATGTGCCTTTGCTATATCTCAAGATATGTGCTCCGTGGTTTTTGAGTAATTTAGGTTCAAAATAATATATATATCTATGACCGTGCCCCGGTACGCACACCGGGGCGCGCTCCGGGCGCGTCACGCGAGGTGCGCACGGAAAGCTGATTGGCTCTCGGGTGTCTGTAAACATTCTAAACAGTCCGGAGGGCCGCCATCTTGTGTCTCGGTTGGATCGAGACACAAGAGGTGGCTAAAACAAAGGGGGAAATGACCATAAGGGGGCAGAGTAGACCCCCCTGACCCCCTAGGTTTGATGTGAGGGCTATTAAAGGTCCCCGCGGGGCAAACATTTTTTTTGATTTACGCAGGGGGAGCGCCCGATATGCACACCGCGGAGCGTACCGGGGAGCGTTCCATGGGAAAAAAGAATGATAGAGTTTTAAAAAAATGTAGCCTTTTTTTATAATTTGGAGGTAGTTCTAAAAAGAACTGTTTTTTTTCTTCTTTTTGTTGTTTTATATTATTTTATGTTTTTTGAACATTTTGTACTTTTTTTGGCTTTTATGAACTATTTTGTATTTTTTTGTTATTTTTATGGGGAGAAACAGAAAACAGGGAATTGAAAATGGCTCAACTGAAGTAAAAAAAAATAAGGAACAAATTAGGGTTTTTTGGGGCAATTGTGGTTGTCACCAGCAAGGAGGATGAGCTTTAGGCTCTGCTCACCATAGTAGATGGTCTTACCACAAAAAATACATGTGACCCTAAATTCTCCAAACCCTGATTGTATGCAAGAGATTGTCTCCCTTGTCTCTGGTCCCGATGGAGTGGGTTATTTTCGTTTGGAGGTGCTTGATGTAGATTGGGGAGGGTTGCTGGCCAGTTCTCTCATTTCTATGGCAGCATAGTTGTTCGGATGCTTGCGCTGCATGTGCCTAATCATGGTATTATTCCCAAATGAATATTTTTTATTTGGGTTACCCCTTGAAAGTTCCATGTCACAGATAGGGCAAGTCACCTTTCTTTTTTCCCTCAGGGATGGAAAAAAACTCCTATACAATTTGTGGCTTGGGTTGGTATGGGGTATTGTGTTCTTCCAGCCACCTCCTCCTCCCCTCCTCCTCTTCCTCCTCCTCCTCTTCTTCTTGACCACCAATGTTATGTTGTGGTGGTCCTCTTGTTGGTGGTGGTGGTGGTGGTGGTGGTGCAGATGCTCCAGCTGATGCTGCTACTGTAGCCATTTCAAAGTACAAAATATACCTCAAAGTTTTCAAAACAGGTCTTCCTCAGTCAAAGGACAAAGTTAGAATAAGGAAAAAAGGTGGGGGCTTTCATCATTTGGAAAACAAAATGTCCTGAACCAATGAGAAGTGTTATTTTCAGGTCACAAGACCAGGGGTGTCATCATTATGAAACCAAAACTGTTCTGCACCAATTAAAAGTGTTATTTTCAGGTCACATGACCCGACGCGCTTACAGGACGCGCCCGGGGGCGCGTCGCGTAAGCGCGTTGGATGCTTACGTTGTGCGATTGTATGCGCTCGAGTGCTTCTGGGTGCGTTTACGCCGTGAGTATCACGTGGACCCGGCTACGCGGTACGTCACAATGATGTTTTCGATCGCGGCATTGGCGCTAACGGGACGCTCCCCGGTGCGCGACACGGGGCGCTTTAAAAGACTAGGCTTTGTAGGGACTGTTAGCCCGATGTGCCTTTGCTGGGTCTCAATATATGTGCTCCAGTGGATTTTGAGAAATTACCTTAAAAAAAACAGATATATCTGTGACAGCGTCCCGGATAGCGCTCCAGATCGCGTACTTTTCGCGTAACGTAGCTTTGCGAAGCGAAGCTGATTGGCTCTCCGGTGTCTGTCAACATTCTAAACAGTCCGGTGCGGCCGCCATCTTGTCTCTCGGTAGGATCGAGAGACAAGAGGAGGAGAAAAACGAAGGGGGAATTTAATGAAAGGGGTCAAGGTAGACCCCTCTTGACCCCCTAGGAATGATGTTGGGGTTATTAAAGGGTCCCGTGGGGCAAATAAAAAATATTTGATTTTTCGCGGTAGAAGCGCTTCCCGGTTCACGAACCGGGTCGCAAACTGGTAGCGAAACGGGAATTCGCCATTTTGTGTTTCGATTTAATTAAATTACAAGATGGAGGAACACAATGTGAGAAATGGGTATAAGGGGGTACGGGAGACGTATCCTCACCCCCTATGTTTTCTGAGGGTGGTTGAGGAGGCTCATATATGTTGATACTTGTCTTCCAACGGCTGCGCGTGAGCGTTTTTTTTTTTTTTTTGCTGCGTGACGTCTGTTAACGTTCGATTCGAAGGAAATCAGGAAGTGTTGACCGCCATTTTGACACTGCGAGTAAATATATTGGTAAAAATAATTGTTATAAATTAATCCGTATTGATAAACATTGTCTGCGCCATCTTGCTTTTTTTCCAATGCCACACTTTTGTCGTGCACGGCAGCCATTTTAGATGCCTTGACCAGACCCACTCTCTGCACGCCGCTGATCGTGACGTCTGTTAACGTTCGATTCGAAGGAAATCAGGAAGTGTTGACCGCCATTTTGTCAGTGCGAGTAAATATATTGTTAAAAATTAATTGTTATAAATTAATCCGTATTGATAAACATTGTCTGCGCCATCTTGCTTTTTTAACAATGCCACACTTTTGTCGTGTACGGCAGCCATTTTAGATGCCTTGACCAGACCCACTCTCTGCACGCCGCTGATACTCAGCTTGGCTCCCCACCCTCGCAAGCATCTCCCCCACGCACTGGTCACCCCGCGCTCTCTCTCATGCATGGGCCATAAACCTCCTCCCATATGCGCTGCTCTTCCCTGAGAATCACACCCCGTGCTGAGGAAAATTCAGCCCAGATTACAACCGATGCCCAGGCTGCTGGCACAAGACGCCACTTAGTTCCCATCTTGAACGGTTACCAAATAAAGAGACGGGCTCTGGAAGCAGGAACACAAGAACAGAGTTTTATTTCTCATGAGGAGAGCCTGTCATTTCAAAACATACATACATACACACAAACGGGGGGAGACAGTACATGTATTATATACAAAAATCCAAATACAAAACATAGAACAGTTGCTGGCCAAAAAGATCTCTTCCTGCATGCTGCGCATCCTTAGCATCCTACTTAATTCATCTGGGGGCTGAGCTCTTTTTACCTTTTTCTTCTCTGTTATCGTTGGCTGCCTTCGCTGGTGGCTTTGGTTGCAAATACTTACACCTTTGCCAATTGGTCGGGAACTAACCTGGTCGGGCTAATACTCAGGGGGGATCTTCGAATCATTTTTAGCGAATGGGTTTCCAGGCTGAGGCAACGGTAGGTGTCAGTCGGGAGAACAATGGGGCAGCTTTGAGTTTCATGTCTATGAGGGTGCGAGAAGGAGGTGGTAAATCTTAAACATTGGCAACATTCCTAGTCCTCCAGACGGAGGGTACTTTGGTAAACCTCACCTCGGAATATTCCTTAAACTTTCCCTATTTAGTTAAACGTAGGAATGTATTCATTGGTGCACGTCATTCTTGGTTGTATTATTCGGGGTGCCAAGCGAAGTCATATTTTGTCATCCTGTAATAACCCGTCAAGTTTCTGCTTCAGGCTGCCCTCCCAAGCGCTGGGTTCAGAGAGAGACATAGTCATTGTTTGCTTGTCGTGTATAGGCACCATATTCAAACCCTTTTTCTCATCCCATCGGCCGCTAAGTCACCATTTTTCCGTACTATAATCGACGTTCCGAAGTGACCTGCAGAAAAGAGGGAAAAAGAAGGGACGGGGGCAGCGTTTAAAACACATCAGCGCGCATAAACCCGAAAAGGCTTTTACTTACTACATACTCGGCCTATCTCCACGGGATGCAGTCCCTACCATCTCGGCGTTTAAGCCCAAGGGGGGACCGGTAATGTGGGAGAGATAATTATCGGAGGCCTGTGGATAGCATAGGTCGCCCAAGTGTGGCATTACGGATCGTGTGCAGGGGAGGGTCAAAACAAAGGGCAGTCGGTGTAAAGTGGGGGCGAGCTCGTGCTCTCCTTTGAGGAAGAGAGATAACCTACAGTGGTACGGGGTCGTTTTCGTTCGTACTAGGGGGGCCAGGTGACATTCCTTCGGGGTGGCTTAGGGGCATTTAAAACAACTTCCCTGATACAGGTAGCATATAAAGTAGAGGCTAAATACCAGGATCTTTATCGATTGCTTTATGCTGTACAAAAATGAAAAACACATACAACAAACCTGGACCATTCATATTTGCAATGTTTCTGCGTACTATATTTTTTAACCCTTAACTAATCGAGCTGCTTCATTTCACCTGCTTTTTTTTGTTGAAAAATCGGAAACAGTGGGCATTTATTCGAAACTTACCAATCTACGCGTTACAACTACGTTTGCTTTTTTCAAAAACCTTTAATAAAAATGTTGGTGCACAAATACGGGCCTACAACCCTGTGGGCTGGCCACGGAGCAGGCTGGAACTGTAAATGGGGGGGGGGGGGGGTATTTATTTGCGGAAAACATAACAGAGTCAGTGGTCGTTGATTTCATAGTAAAAAGTGCGACAAGTGCAACAAAATCATATCGATAATTCATTGTGAGCAAGTACCAAAAGTGTCGACAATTCGAACCTTCAATAAATACAGTAATCAATGATGCATTAGAACTTAATATCAATTCATTGTCCGAACGTGTAATCAGTACCCGTCCCATGTCAATTCATTGTTCGAACGTATAATCAATACCCATCCCGGATCAATTCATTGTCCGAACATATAATCAGTCTTATCCCATATCAATTCATGTGCTAAAAACTGCATACATATCTCATGATATCAAGGCTGAGCAATCGGGGCAGAACAAGGAGTTGAGAGTTTCATTTGTACCGGCGCCATTTTGGGTGAGGTCAGGAAGGTCCAAGTATAGTCAAAATGTCTCCACCAACTCGTGGTTGGACCGGGACCTCTTTCGGCAGTCCAAAAGTTTTCGTTGAAGGGTAGCAGAGGGGACTGGCGACATGAACCATCAGTCAAAGTGGGGTGGGAGGCAACAATCTCTCCTACCGGGTCATACTGGTGTCCCACCGGAACTGATCAAGTTTGTAGTCTTGCAGGATTTTGGTCATTTCAAGACTGAGGCCGGCGCCGGCATGAGCGCGCCGACGTCCCGCGGCTACGTCGTGGTCGTTCCGTGGGTGATCATGGCAGTCATTCCCCATCGGGGGTCGGGGGCCCCCGTGGCTCTTATAGAATCTTCAAAGTTGAGGAGAACGTTTCTGGACGCAGGAAATTAGAAGCGCCGTTGCACCGCAACAGTGGACGAGACCCCCGCTGGGTGAGCGGAGCATCATTGCCTCGCAATAGTGGGCGAGACCTTTTGTTGGGTGAGTGGAGCGTTAGGGGTGCAGCTGAGGGGCCCCCACCTGGGGGGGTGGGAGAGGCTCGTTCGCGCCGCCTCTCCCTCCCAGCGCACCCCACGCCGACACCTGGCGTTGATATCCGTGATGTCCGGACCAGGCGATAAGAGGGGGGGGTCAGAGGCAGAGGCAAGACATCCCCCCCGTGGCCTGCAGGGCGCCGCTTCAGGACCGAACGGGGAGCTCATACCAAGCCGGGGCCAGACCAGGAGATAGGAGGGGGGGGCGGTGGCATGTGCAAGACATCCCCCCCGTTGTTGCAGCCATCATTAAAGAAAGAAGAGGGATCCCGTCGGCCTCGGCTCCTCTCCTGGCCCATGGGGGGGGGTCGGTGGCATGTGCAAGACATCCCCCCCGTTGTCGCAGACATTATTGAAGAAAGAAGAGGGATCCCGTTGGCCTCGGCTCCTCTCCTGGTCCAGGGGGGGGGGTCGGTGGCATGTGCAAGACATCCCCCCCGTTGTCGCAGCCATTATTGAAAAAAGAAGAGGATGGGACAAGGGATCCCGTCGGCCTCGGCTCTTCTCCTGGCCCACCTTACGGGACGACCTCCCCGGCCGACGGCTGCCAGCAGGACCCGCCCTACAGGTGCCGAAGGCCTCGTCTTCCGGATGGGCGTAGCCGCGAACCTGTTGCACTTCGGGAGTTTCCGGAATGGGGGTAGGTATCTGCTGATTTGTATCTATTTCATGTTACCGTTATTGGGCGTGGCGGGCGGTGGGACAGACATTCTTGGAGCAGTGGGGGGGTGGCGGAGCCTAGCTACCTCGTGGCTGCCGTAACGTCAAGCTTGGCTTCTCTCACCACTTTCATGTTTCTTATTTCTAGCGAAGTCAAAAACTCATCAGTGGCCTACTGATTTTGTTCGATTTCTTTCCATTCCTTTTCAAGTGTGTTTCATGCTAAAGTTTTTGTTTACATATGTCTTCTTTATTAGGGGTACCCTCCGGTTGAGCCAGATGATGTACCTCTAATAAATGGTCCGGGTGGAACTAGTTTATCAATCAGTGGGGAGTAGATGGGCATCACAGATTACAACGAGGGACAAAGGTCCGCATTACCCACCCTTCACTACTTGCAAAGACTAGACAGAATATTTCTATTCCACGTTATTTGCAAACAGAGAATACCTCGAAAGAACTATTCCTTGAACAATAAATGTCCAGCCAATCAATCAATCAGTGGGGAGAAAAACAGGCATGACGGATTACAACGGGGGACAAAAGTCCGCATTACCCATCCTTCACTATCTGCAAAGGGAGACAGAATATTCCTATTCTTCTCTTTTTTTAGACAGGGAATTAGTAGGATTATAACACTTTAATAACTTATATATATACATCGCAACAAAAACAGTAAACACCTTAAAACATTTTTTATTAAAACAGAAGCAACAATGACAACTAACAGTAGTAATATCCTGGGCGGGTGATGGAACTGGGATTGTTAATGGAAAAACATCTACAGAGAAAGCTATTGGTGAATTATACTTCTCCGGAAATTTAAAACTCACAAATGTTTCATTTGTGTAATCGTTTCATAAACATGTACATTAAAAAACTAAATACGCTCCACTGTTTTAGAAAATCTTTACAACTTGCTAGATCATCCTTTAAAGTTACAACTACGAAAACCTACTTACTTAAGCTGTTGAATTCGGCTTCAAATGTAAAGCATAAGTTCAAGCTAGCATATCATATGTCTAAAAGGTTTAACATAATTGATATGCAAATTTAAATACTACCCTTTCTTAATGGTGACACCTTATCTCTCCAATATCCCACAATTTCCATGAGCAAAGCAAAAGAAATTCTGAGGTACTGAAGAAATAAGGCTTACTGTGGGGTTCAACTCAATCTGGTGTTTGGGAGATTCCATGTTTTAGGGTGATATTATGTGACAGGGTGCAGGCACCAGAAGAATTTTAGCCTAGTTCATCACATTGGAGAATGAGGGTCTGGGAAAATATCTAATCTGGTGAAGAACCATTCCTTCTTTAAACCCTATGGTGACCAACCATAGTTTATTCTCTATTTCGTTCCCTTGCCATAACAAAATAAAAGTCTTTGGTTATTTATGGAAGGGAATACTTTTTGTTTCTTCCAATTTTTAAAAGAAAAAAGGAGGGGGGGGGCAGCGTTCAAAGCACATCAGCGTGCATAAATACGAAAATGTTTTTACCTACCACGTACTTGACATTTTACAGCTTTTCATATTTGCTATTAAAAAACCATTGAAATTCACTGAAAAAACCATAGGTTATAGACTATATATAGTTAGGGATTAGCATTTACAAAACCTTAATTTACTCGCACAAAACCATAGAAATTCGCATATATAGTTAATTGCAATAACTATATATCGCGCACCCGCAATCCACTGCTGATGATGTCACATATTACATCATTCATGACATGGTCAGTGACATCACTGATGACATCACTGATGACATCTCAAATGACATAACTGATGACATCACTGATGACATCACTGATGACATCTCATGTGACATTACTAATCACATCACTGATGATATCATTCATGTGATAATACGATGAACCTCTTCAGACTCTAATATAACCTTAGATACAATCAGTGTAAACAGACACTCACAGATTGTCACTCATCCATGGAGTTACTTACAAACCTAGTCTGTCATGCAAAGAATCAATCACACCTCAATTTCCTCAACTATACAGTTATACACACCTTACTTATTCAAACATATACTAACACTTATTTACTCTCTTATACAATCCCTGATACAAGCTCACAATGATCCATACAGCCACTCACACATTCACTGGCTCTTATGCACAGTTATTTATATATGTCAACTCTCACATGTACTGTGTTTTACATATGTACTTACTTGCACATGTAGCACTGAGATATCCATTCACTCACCAACACACCCAGGCAGACAGTCAACCGCCCATATAGCTGTTTCCACATGCACTCTTGAACTCAATCACCTAGTGAATCAACTGCTTACACATCTATGCACAGAGTCACACACCTCCCAGCCACCCACACACACACTCAGCCTCCCATTCAAATACTTGGGCAACCAATCAATAACCCATATAGCCACTCATATAGCTACTGATCAACACATGCAGCAGCTTACACAACAACAGACATACTGATGGACACATTCAGACAGTTTAGTCACTAACCCATGCACTCAGTGAGACACATTTAATCACTCACTCATAAGTGGAGAAGCGTGGCTCAGTGGTTAGAGGCGGCAGACCCGGAAGCTGAGATCGACCGTGGACCAGGGTTCGATTCCCCGCCTCGGCGGGTCTCGGGCTCAAAATTCCACGGACTCGACAATTCTCTCTCTGGTGCCTACTCAACTCACAAGGTCACACTCTGCGACTCTGGGCAATAGCTTGCTTAATCTCCACTACGGCCCCTTGCGGTGGGATGCCTGGCTTTCACCTTGTGGACACCCTGCCGTGGTTTCTCACAGGGGAATACCAGGACGGGTTCCCTAAGCAAGCGCCGGGACGCTTACGGGCAGCTGTGCGCTTTACAAGTCCAGCACATTTACATTTACATTTACAGTCAGTCACACACCTACTAAATCCTTCATCTAGACACTTATACATCCACTCATTCTTCAATATGTAAGACATATTTTAACTTTACAGAAACATACAGTCATTGGGTGTTGTCATCAGTGATGTCATCAGTGATGCCATTTGAGATGTCATCAGTGATGTCATCAGTGATGTCATTTGAGATGTCATCAGTGATGTCATCAGTGATGTCACTGACCATGTCATGAATGATGTAATATGTGAGATCATCAGCAGTGGATTGCGGGTGGGCGATATGGAAGGCGCCAACCCCCATCGGGGAATGGCGTCGTTAGTGGCAGCCAAAGGGCCGACCCGGAGCCGGGTCACTTCCGGGTTGCGTGACCCGGAAGTGAGCGTCGCGTCAGGACCAATGGGAACAAAGGACGAGGTACGCCCCGGAAGTGTTAGTAGGGCACGAGGCTTAAAAGCCCGCGACCAGCCTAGAGGCCCCCTCTTTGTCCGCTGATCATCCAGGAGTCGGACGTCTCCAAGAGAAGACATCGTGGGAGCATCGCGTTGGAGTATACAGCGAGAGTTACCCCGACTCGTGGTTTAGGTTAGCGGGCCTTGCAGTGTGTGCTAGATTTTCCTTACAGCCTTTTACAGCCTTTCGTGCTTATTTTCTGGATTTAAATGTTGTTGGCAGGGGGGGGGGGTTTGCAGCGGTAAATCCTTATGTCCGGGGGGGAGGGCGAGCGCTGGCGCTCGATCATCCGATCTCCTGGGGCCCGGGCACATCCGTGGCGCGGTGGGCCTAAAAGAGCCGTTTGCGTCTCTCGATAAGTTTTTTAACGTTATTTTCTTTAAGTGCAGGATGCCGTCGAAGAAGGTACCGAAGGGTAAACAACCCGCAGCCAAGAAGGAGGAATTCCTTGCCTTTACGGAGCTGCTGGAGTTCACAAGAGAGAGGGGCATGGATTGGGTACTTAAGAATATGAGAGACGGGGCTAAAGCAAATGCGAACTCTCAGGAGAAGAGGGGGAGAGCCAAAAGAACGAAGCAGACCCCAGAAAAGCTTAGGAGCTCGGCAAGAGGCAAGCGGTCTAGGCCAACGGATTCACGACCAGTATCACCAGGTGAGGAGGAGGCGCCAGAGACAATTGATTCGAACTCAGGCGCAGAAAACGACACAGATGACGCCGATGGGCAGTATGAGGCAACTAGGCCTACGCCGGTAGGAGGGTTCCCCGTCACTTCTGTGGGGGGGTCCGGTCCGCACGGTATGTTACCGCCAGTAGTGGCACAGCCGGGTAGCGGAGTGTCGCAAGTTTGGGTTCAGCCCGGGGGGGGTCGCTCAGTTACCAGGGATGCAATTATATGGGTCACATGGTCAGGCGATAGGTAGCAGCCCGGTGAGCTCAATGTTTCCTGCTTACTCAGCTCACGGGTCCCCCTTAGCGATGACCGCTTTCTCTAATCTAGGGTGTCCAAGTCAGGGCTCAAGGGCGAATGCGGTGGGTGAGGTTCCGGGTCCCTCTAATGGCCAGATGCATGGAGGGTTTGGGGGGCAACCAGCTGGTTCCCCATTATTAGCTTTCAGCCCTCTAATGTTTGGTTCTTCCTCGATGACCTTATCGCCATCCGCGGGGATAACTTGGCACGTGCCAGCAGATATGAAGGACAGGATACTCAGAGGCGAATACATAGAAGTGTTCGACCTTATCAACGCGGGGGTGGCGGCCGGAAAGCCCAAAGCCGGAAAGGAGGGAGATTACAATCAGAAGAAATCATGGGTAGAATGGTCCATGAAGAATTGGATCACGGGTTTTGCAATATATGCCGCTGTTATGCTTGAAAAATATCCTGTTTTAGGCCCACAAATGATGAGTTATATATCATTGATACATGGAGCGGCAACGGAGTTTCCAGGCCAGGGGTGGCTGAAATACGATAAAATGTTCAGGCAGATGAAGGCAGTTCACCCGGGTATAGCATGGGACCAACGGGAGATTCATTTGTGGCATACAGTCTTTTATTCCACCCCTTCGACGCCTACCCCAGTCCCCTCAACTCAGAGCCAGTCCTTTCGGACTGACAAGGGGGTCGGTGAGAAAAAACAGGCCTGCTGGCAGTTTAAAAGAAATGAGTGTACCAGGGGGGTCTCGTGTAAATTCAAACACTGCTGTTCCTACTGCGGGGGGACCTCTCATCCCGAGATTAGGTGTTTTAAGAAAACCGGTAACCCCAAAGAACAAGCCAGCCACAGTGCCCCAAAAGGAAAGCCAGCTAAGACCCCTGACAAAACTACCAACTCCAATTAAACGGCATGTCTTGACACACCTCCTCAGTAAATACGATAATCTTGGGGAGGCTCAATTCCTACTGCAGGGTTTTACAACTGGTTTTCGCATCCCGTCTTCAGCCCCACCTTCCAATGTCCCACCTCGCAATCAGAGCTCAGTGTTGCGAAATATGGAGGCAGCTCGAGAAAAGATCATGAAGCAGGTAGCGTTGGGGCGGGTTGGGGGTCCTTTCACAGAACCACCTACCCATAATCTGGTTTGCTCCCCTTTGGGTCTAGTTCCGAAAAAGGAGGAGGGTAAATTCCGTCTGATCCATAATCTGTCGAGTCCCGCAGGGCTTTCAGTCAACGATAAGTTAGATCTGGATCTTTGCTCAGTGAAGTATACCAAATTTGACACGGCTATTGAGAAATTGCAGGCATTAGGGGAGGGAGCTCTAATGGCTAAAGCCGATATTGAATCAGCCTTCCGACTATTGCCCGTGCACCCGGACGACACCAGGTTCTTGGGCTTCACATTTGACGGTAACTATTTTCTGGATTTGTGCATGCCTATGGGGTGTTCTATTGCCTGTGCAGTGTTCGAGACTTTCGCAAGGTTCCTAGAATGGGCGGTTGAGCAGTTTCTGGCCTCGGACAACTCACATGCTGTAGTCCACTACCTGGACGATTTTCTGTTCATGGGTCCCGAGGGTTCCCAGTCATGCAGGAAGGCCCTGCTGGGCTTCCAGCGCTTGGCTGAGGCGCTCGGAGTACCTTTGGCGGCGGAAAAAACCGAAGGCCCGACCACGTGTCTGACCTTCCTGGGCATAGAGATTGATACGACAGCAGGAGTGTGCAGGCTGCCAAAAGTCAAGGTCGATGCCTTTAGGGCCGCTATTGATGGCTGCCTGGGGGCAAGGAAGGTAACCTTACATCAGCTACAAGTTCTTCTGGGTCAACTAAACTTTGCTCTGCGGGTCATTCCTATGGGCAGGGCCTTCTCCAGGAGTATAGCGAGGGCGATGTCTGGACTGCGGGCCAAACACCACAGAGTGAGGCTCTCAGCCACAGTTAGAGAGGATCTTATGATTTGGAAAAGTTTTTTGAGGGACTTCAATGGCACGGTATTGTGGCGAGCAGCCTGTTCTTCTAATACGGATCTTGAGCTGTTCACCGACGCTGCAGGTAGTATTGGTTTCGGAGCTATATTCGGTCAAAAATGGTGTATGCAGTGCTGGCCAGATGACTGGATCGAGCGAGGCCTGACTACTAACATTTCCTTCCTTGAACTTTTCCCCATAGTGGTGGCTTTGCACTTGTGGGGAGATCTGCTGGCAAACAAGAGTATAGTATTCTGGTCAGACAATATGTCCGTAGTCATGGTAATTAATAGCCTGAGGGCCACCTGTACTTGGGTACTCAGGTTGTTGAAGGAATTGGTTTTGCAATGCCTGAGCCATAATGTCCAATTCACTGCTAAACATGTTCCAGGTGTCGAAAACAAAGCGGCTGATGCATTGTCTCGTTTTAAGTTAACAGAGTTCCGGGAGCATTGGCCCCAGGCGGAGACGTCAATGTCAGCCTTCCCAGCGGAGCTATGGAAGTTTGGTGCCCCACAGCCCCCGAGTTGATATCTGCATCCTTGGCTCCAAGGACTATGAGTATGTATCAGAGGTCATGGGAGTCGTATATGGCATACCTGAGGGGTGTGGGTGTAGCGGACATCTTTGCCCCCCAGAGTGTATTAGGCTTCATCGTGCAGCAGAAAGAGCAAGCGAAGTCGGTAGCATTCATGAAAAGGCAGCTGTCGGCTTTAGCATTTTATGCGGGTCTACGGGGGGTGTCTGATCCGACTAAAGACCAGAGAGTTAGAAGAGCAATGAGAGGTTGGGAGCGCCTAGCGCCCGGGGAGAAAGATTGTAGGAGGCCGATAAACGTAGAAAAACTGATAAAAATCTTAGGAGCTCTCCCTTTCGTATGCTTCTCCCAGTATGAGACACAGTTGTTCCGGGTGGCCTATACCTTAGCCTTTTGTGGGGCTCTGAGAATTTCAGAATTACTCCCGGCGTCTAAATCAGATAGGGAAGGGGGTCTGAGGTGCTCTGATATAATCGAGTCCAACGGTGTCCTACGGCTAAGGGTGCGGAGATCAAAAACGGATCCGCTGGGTAGAGGTACCTGGTTACAACTGGGTAGAGTAGAGGGTGAGCCCTTCTGTCCGGTCAATTTGCTGAGGGTATTTCTCCAAGTTAGGCCCCAAGGAACTGATGATAGACTCTTGATTCATGAGAATGGGTTACCCCTTACCAGGTTCCAGTTCACTCGGGTAGTAAAAATGGCCTTGGCACGGATCGGAGTGGATCCGGCCGAATTTACATCACATTCGTTTAGAATTGGAGCAGCGACAACGGCTGCTGGCCTAGGCCTACCCGAACAGGTAATCAAAAGGTTGGGTCGCTGGAAATCATCTTGTTATGAACGTTATATCCGCCCGCAATTAGTCTGACGTATCTTTCGCTTGCGTTCCTTTTTGTGAGAATCGACTGCCTGTATCTCTTCACATTTACTCTTCATATTTACTTTAGGTACCTCCCCTAAGAGAACCCAAATCTGTTGGTGCGGCCACTCCTTCATTCGCAGGGCCGGGGCGCACTTCGAAAAGACACTCAGGGACAGGGTGACCATGATGCGAGGTTGTGACCATCATTGGGTGGGAATAGGCGGGCAGCGCCTAGCGGACGTCCCGAGGGATGTAAAAGCGGCTCTGGCAAAAGGCATGCCTTCGCCAGACGTATTCGTGTTGCACTGCGGAGGCAACGACATGATTCCGGGCGGGAGGAGAGAAGTGAAGGAATCCCTGTTTTCTACCCTAGCAGCAATCAAAAACATTTTCCCAGAAGCTATAGTACTGTGGTCGGAAGTCATCCCGAGACTCGTGTGGGCTCGGGGCGCACCCATGAAGGCAATAAACAGATCTGTCAAAAGACTGAACCAATCGGTGGCGGAAATCCTGAAACAATCGAGTATTAAAGCGATTCGCCATAAATTAATTCAGGCAGAAAGGCCGGAGTTATATGCAAAGGACGGAGTCCACTTGTCGGAGGCGGGTATGGAGATATTCATAGAAACAGTCCTAGGAGCCGTCTCCGAAGCTCTTGAGCGCAGGGGGGGAGGTCGAGTCCGCCAGTAAGCTCCTCGTCCTGTGGCGGGGTTCCGGACAAGAATACCACGGGAACTTCTTGTCTAGAGACAGTTAACTCTGAACAGGTTTGCTAAATCAGTATGGACTCTGGGCTGGCGGGAGAGTTGGGGCCGACCTGCTGGTGGCCTTGGCTTTTCAGCCCTACCCCAGAGGCCGCTGGTTGCCCAAGTGGGCGCTTTCCTCACCTGCGGCTCTGTTGACCAGAAGGGGGTTAACGTATGGGGCAGGTGATCTGGATTGTGGCCTGCTGGCGCAACCCTGAAGTCAAATAAAAGGCCCAGTGGAATGGGCGGTGAATGTATATATTGTATTATAAGTGCAAGTTTATTCCTAAATACTGTATTTGAATATGTACGAATAAATAAAGAGATTGGTGGGTCAATGAGGTAATTGACCAGAGAACTTAAATTTTAATAAACAAGCAGCACACTGCAGAAAATCAAGTACGACTCCCGAGTTTGATGTGGGGTTGGGACCTTGTAAAGCATGCAGTGTGGCGGGGGGAGAATGCACTTTGTCTGCCATCTATGGAAGGCGCCAACCCCCATCGGGGAATGGCGTCGTTAGTGGCAGCCAAAGGGCCGACCCGGAGCCGGGTCACTTCCGGGTTGCGTGACCCGGAAGTGAGCGTCGCGTCAGGACCAATGGGAACAAAGGACGAGGTACGCCCCGGAAGTGTTAGTAGGGCACGAGGCTTAAAAGCCCGCGACCAGCCTAGAGGCCCCCTCTTTGTCCGCTGATCATCCAGGAGTCGGACGTCTCCAAGAGAAGACACCCACCCACCCATCCCTATTAATAAGGATTCGATTAGGGCAGTAGCAGGGTTCCGGACAAGAATACCACGGGAACTTCTTGTCTAGAGACAGTTAACTCTGAACAGGTTTGCTAAATCAGTATGGACTCTGGGCTGGCGGGAGAGTTGGGGCCGACCTGCTGGTGGCCTTGGCTTTTCAGCCCTACCCCAGAGGCCGCTGGTTGCCCAAGTGGGCGCTTTCCTCACCTGCGGCTCTGTTGACCAGAAGGGGGTTAACGTATGGGGCAGGTGATCTGGATTGTGGCCTGCTGGCGCAACCCTGAAGTCAAATAAAAGGCCCAGTGGAATGGGCGGTGAATGTATATATTGTATTATAAGTGCAAGTTTATTCCTAAATACTGTATTTGAATATGTACGAATAAATAAAGAGATTGGTGGGTCAATGAGGTAATTGACCAGAGAACTTAAACTTTAATAAACAAGCAGCACACTGCAGAAAATCAAGTACGACTCCCGAGTTTGATGTGGGGTTGGGACCTTGTAAAGCATGCAGTGTGGCGGGGGGAGAATGCACTTTGTCTGCCATCTATATAGTTATTGCAACTAACTATATATGCGAATTTCTATGGTTTTGTGCGAGTAAATTAAGGTTTTGTAAATGCTAATCCCTAACTATATATAGTCTATAACCTATGGTTTTTTCAGTGAATATATATATATATATATATATATATATATATATATATATATATATATATATATATATATATATATATATATATATATATATATATATATATATATTACTTCATTCCATACTTTATGATAAAAGACGGCGCTGACTCAGTGAATCTTAATCCAAACGTTTATTACTGGATCAGTTTCTGCTTAGACACGTTTCGGCGTTACCGCCTTGTTCACTACATCTGCCTTTGTGCTGAGGGCATACATATATACATGCAGAAACATGGGTGTGTCACTCAATTAGCGTTAACAGGTAAAACCAGATGTTGCCATGGTTACATTGTGGCATTCGGTTCATAGACATAGAAAAGTGCATGACTTTCACTTTGGACCTGTTACATCAGTCTTTCCACACTTATCTCGTATTTGACGAGCCTGTTAAGAAAACATTTTACATTTATTTGTGGTTAAGCCAAATCACAGTGTTTATACAGTCTTGACCTTTACGTCATGCAGCATGTTAAATTTTCACAGTCGCATTGAGGTCATTTCAAACATTAGTGATGTGAATAGTGATAGACAAAACAGTTTTCACAACGTGCTACATAATCCCATAGGTTCCTGCCATTAATGTGCCGGTATTTAGGTCCTGCTGAAGTCGGCCACTCGGTTTGCCTGTGTGTTGGTGCACCGTTAAGTGGAAGGTAAGGGAAGCCATTGCCTTGTGCGTGGTGAGTTTGGCCTGTCCCTAACTGCGCATTGTGAGCGTGGGACCTGGTGGGGTGAGGCGCTACCTAAGAATGGCGGTGTGTGAGATGCGCTGGAGTTAAACCACTCATTCGCCGAAGCAACGGTATTTTGCGCGAACCAAAGTAAGTGTGTGTTATCATGTTTAAATGGACTGGGGTTGCTAGTGCTTAGAACAGGTGTTGGTCCCTGGGTAAGATCGCGGCCCGTCAAGGCTTGTGTATTATTAGTGAGTAACACAACATGAGTGTCTGACAGGCTTGGTTCCGAGCGCGTCACTTGCAATAGCATTGTACTGCTCTGGCTATTTGGATGACTAAACTTGGTAGTCGTGGGATCCACATATATGAATCAGAATATAGCCAAAGCGATATACAGGACCCAATCAAAGTTATACCTTAAGCTACTCTAAGAAGAGTGCGTGGTTAAAGGAGCTGGGTGTAGTCTTGTGTTGTGTACTGGTGTCTGTGGTTAATAACTCTAAAAAGTGGTGATGTGTTTTTCTGCCGTGTTGTTGTGTGTGTGTGGTTGGTGCCCCATGTGAAAACCCGTGAATTGTATAGTACGTG
Source organism: Lissotriton vulgaris (assembly GCF_964263255.1). NCBI lineage: Eukaryota > Metazoa > Chordata > Amphibia > Caudata > Salamandridae > Lissotriton > Lissotriton vulgaris. The sequence goes on from NW_028252921.1 coordinate 50,840, forward strand.
AACTGCAGATGTTAACGAATGGTACTCGGGGGGAGGAGGAAACAGATAGATAGTATTAGAGGTGTACACTTAAGGCTTCGTCCGCATTCAGACCGAATGGGATCTTGGAATTCAAGAGTATTATATACCTTGATTCCAAGCGGCGTAACGCCAATGGGCGGTTACCTCCTCTTATGTTTTTTGGAATGCTGTCTATAACAAAGTATTTAATATTGTCAGCATTCCCATTGTGTATCTCATGAATGTGCCTGGCTACTGGGTACGATGGATCATTGTTAGCAATAGCTCGTAAGTGCTGTAGTATACGCACATGGGCTGGATGGATTGTGGATCCTACGTATCTCTTACTACATGTACACACCAAAACGTAAACCGCAAAGTCTGTTTTGCATGAGAATGAGTCTCTGAGCACGTATGGTTTGTTTCTAAACAGCACTTGAACCTTGGTAGTGTTCATGCCGTGCGTACATGCCTTACATTTACTACACTTTTTAAAACCTTTTTGGGACTCTAGCCAGTTTTTTGTCTTCTTGAGTGTTGGTGCATTACATACGATTTCGTTTCTCATTGACTTAGCCTTTCTGTATGTCACCAAAGGATTTTTGCCAACTGTTCCTCCTATGCTGGTGTCACAGCGAACTAGAGGCCAATGTCTCCTGAGGATTTTGCGGAGATTATTGTGGTATCTGTTGTACCCAGTGATCAGTCTCGGGGGATTTTTCCCTATGGGGTCAGATTCTTGGTCTCCAGTTTTTGGGAAAATTAGATCTTTTCTGTTTTTGGAACTACACTTAGCTTCTGCCCTCTGGCATGTGCTTTCTGTGTTTCCCCTCTTTCTGAGTCTTTTGAACAGATCTTGTTTGGCACTAGTTAGTCCTTCAGTGGTGCTGCAATTACGTGTCATCCTGAGACACTCAGCATAGGGAATTGACTGTTTCAACGGTGTTGGGTGGAAGCTGTGTGCGTGCAGAAGAGCATTCCCTGCAGTCGGTTTTCTGTATGTGCGTGTTTGTATCTTGTTATTTAGCACATACAGTTCTAGATCTAAGAATTGGATAGTTACAGCACTGGTGTTACATGTAAATTTCAAATTAAGCATGTTATCATTTAAGTCCAAAGCAAATCTTTCTGTATCCTCGACATTGCCCTGCCAAAGAATAAAAATGTCATCGATGTATCTTTTGTACATCACCACATTATTCTGCATGGTCTCTGAGTGTTGGACTTTCAGTACCCGCTCCTCCCACCAGCCCATGTGCAGGTTCGCATAGCTGGGGGAGAAGCAAGTTCCCATGGCTGACCCCTGAAGCTGTTTGTAGTGCAATCTGTCAAAGATGAAAGTGTTATTCGTTAGGCACCACTCAGCCATTTCTAGCAGCATTTTAGTGTGGTTAAATAGTTCAATTGGTCTTCTTCCTAGATAGTACTCCATGGCTTTGAGGCCATCTCTATGTCTGATGCTGGTGTACAGCGATTGTACATCTAATGTCATGAAGTGGTAGTCATTTTGCCATTCTATATCGAAAATCTTTGACAGAAAGTCACCTGTATCTTTGACATATGCAGGGAGTTTTTTGACTTCAGGCTGTAAGAAGGAGTCAATGAAGATGCTCGTTGCTTCAAATAGGCTGCAAATGGCTGAAATTATCTGCCTTCCAGGTGGTGTTGTTTCATTTTTATGGACCTTCGGTATGAGATACAGTTGCGGTGTTACTGGATAGTCATTTTTTAGATAATTGAATTCATCCTTGTTGATGAGGCCCATTCCTTTCCATCTGTACAATTCGTTATGGTACTTTTCTTGTATGCCCACATTGTGCATCGGGCTAATCCTCATATAACACTCTTTATCTTGAAGTTGAGTTTGGGCTTCCTTGTTGTACATGTCCAGGGGCCACAAGACAACGTTTCCTCCCTTGTCTGACCACCTGATCACAATGTCGGATCTTGATTTAATTCTTGTCATTAAATCGTTATATTTTCTTCTGTGGTCCTCGTTTTCCTTCCAATATTCTTTTGTGCTTAGGATGGACAGGTCTTTTAAATCTTTTATAACATTGTCTGCAAATGCATCTAGATTGTCCTTCGGCATAGTTGGCATGAACACTGATTTCGGTTTGAAATTGGTTCTAACCGTTGCATAGATGTTGAGGTCCGACGCCATGGCTGCTCCACTTGGAGTTATCTCATCTCCTTCTGTTTGTAGTTCTAAGTCAATTAGATTTTGCAGAGCCTCCATGTTGGCCACTGATAGATTTTGGCCCGGATCCTCCGCTTGCATTGCTGTTGTTGGGCGTTTTTTCATATTTACAAAATACTTTTGCAGTTTCAGTTTTCGAACATACTGAAATAAAACAATGCAGGTCTGTGTATAATCAAAGTTTGTGTTGCTACAGTAATTTAATCCCAGCGATAAAATTTCCAGTTCTTGTGCATTGAGCTCCATGTTTGATAAGTTGATAACTGTATTATCTCTTTCATTTTGTACTTCCATTAATGGCGTCTGTAGCGTCTGTTTTGTGGTTTGTTCTGTTGTTGATTTTGACCCCGTTTTTCTCCACCGTCTGTTTTTTCTCCTCTGGCTTTTGGTTGTTGTTTTTGGTTTCTGTTGTTGGGTTTGTCTCTGCCTGCTCGCCCGTCTTGTCTCGGAGGAAAGCGTGGTCTCAGTGTTCTGAGGCGCTGCATTCTTAAAAAAGCAAATTCCTGTGCGGGGGTTGGTGTTGGGCCAATTGCGCCAGTGCTGTGATTACTTTCTGCATCAGTTTCATACTCTGAGCTGATTTCGTTCTCACTTTGTTCCACTGTAGTGTTCACGCCACTTGGTTCTATGTTAGGGTTTTGCCTTCTGATTTGGTCGTACTTTTTTGCGAAAGTGTATATCCTTCCGTTCATGTAGTCATTGCGATCCCGCTGGAACTTTGTCGCTTTACGTTCTTTGATGTCTGTTTCAAGTTTATGAACGTTCTCTTTTATTTCATCTTTGCTCTTGGTGATTTCATCTTGGTTCGGTTTTAGTTTCAGTTGTTGCATTATTTCTTCAATACGTGATAACATTTTTTGTCTGTCACTGCCTGCAAATTGTATCAAGATTTTTAGCATGTTTTCTGAGGATTTGGCACTATTGTCCGCCCACATTTGTAGCATTTCCGGGTCTGGGTCTTCATATGTGGGGGCCACTAAGATTCTGAGGCCCCTAGGAATTCTTCCTACTTCTAGATATCTCGTGAGGGATTTCACTTCCCACCACTTGCCTGTTTTTATTTTTTGCGAAGTTTTTCGAGTTTGTTAAGTAGTTTCCTTGTTTCATCTTGCCCTGTTGGCTGAGCTTGGGCACTTGGAGGGTTTTTGCCACTTTTGCCTGTATCCGTGTCCGTGAATACATCTAGGGCTGCTTCCTCTCTCTCCCTTTCCCATTCGGCAGACATACTGATAATACTTTGGTCAATAATTTCTGTTTGTATAGATTCACTGCCCGCGTGTCACTCTGCTCTAACACCGGGTCTCCCTCTCCCTTGAACCGAACACTCTTTGCCCGCTTCCCCTTACTTCCAGTTATCAGCCGTCTTACCTGGAAATCTACGACTACTCTCCAGCCGTCGTGGATCTCCGGGCAATCGGCTTCAAGCTGTTTTGGCAGGTTACTCGGGTCTTCCTTCTTGCAGGTTCCGGGGGGCACTGTGTGTCTCTTCAAAAGGAAATACCAGCCGGTGTCCTTCTTTCCACAGTGCAACCAAATCGAGGAGGGTCAGTGTTGGGTTCCAAGGACTTCCACCCTATATATTACTTCATTCCATACTTTATGATAAAAGACGGCGCTGACTCCGTGAATCTTAATCCAAACGTTTATTACTGGATCAGTTTCTGCTTAGACGCGTTTCGGCGTTACCGCCTTGTTCACTTCATCTGCCTTTGTGCTGAGGGCATACATATATACATGCAGAAACATGGGTGTGTCACTCAATTAGTGTTAACAGGTAAAACCAGATGTTGCCATGGTTACATTGTGGCATTCGGTTCATAGACATAGAAAAGTGCATGACTTGCACTTTGAACCTGTTACATCAGTCTTTCCACACTTATCTCGTATTTGACGAGCCTGTTAAGAAAACATTTTACATTTATTTGTGGTTAAGCCAAATCACCGTGTTTATACAGTCTTGACCTTTACGTCATGCAGCATGTTAAATTTTCACAGTCGCATTGAGGTCATTTCAAACATTAGTGATGTGAATAGTGATAGACAAAACAGTTTTCACAACGTGCTACATAATCCCATAGGTTCCTGCCATTAATGTGCCGATATTTAGGTCCTGCTGAAGTCGGCCACTCGGTTTGCCTGTGTGTTAGTGCACCATTAAGTGGAAGGTAAGGGAAGCCATTGCCTTGTGCGTGGTGAGTTTGGCCTGTCCCTAACTGCGCATTGTGAGCGTGGGACCTGGTTTATGAGATCTCCCCCAATTCCAACAGCAAACCATCCGGCACTCCAAGGTAGGTTGAGAAAAGTCCTTTTTATTTAATAAAAAATTATATTTTACATCGACGCGTTTCGGGAGTCACGCTTCCTTGCTCACGATGTTTCACCATTATTTTCACCTGGTTAAAATACACTATATATATCAATGAAAGTATGTCTGTTTGTCCTTTACGCATTACTACACCATTCATCCGATCGCCATGAAACTTTGAGAAGGTTTCTGGCAAAAAAAAATGTAAAAAAATAAATAAAAAAATGAAATTTTAAAAGTTGTTGAAGTTGTTGAGTACACTCCCCCGAAGGTTTTGGGGAAAATAAAAACAACATTTGTTAACAACATTTGTTAAATATCGGCCTCCCGGACCCCCAGGGCCCTCATAATCTTTCCAATACTGAACGTTTACAGTTTACGGTGTGACTCGCTTTTGCAATGACCATCAACAAAGCACAAGGACAATCACTGCAAGTGTGTGGACTAGATTTGGAGAATCTGTGCTTCTCACATGGACAACTGTATGTGGCCACCTCACGCGTCGGAAAACCTTCTGATTTATTTGTGTACGCACCAGACGGGAAAAAAAAAATACTGTGTATCCACAAGCACTCGAATAAATAAACAGAATTAAAACAACACTTTAAAAGGTTCTCAATATTAAAATGAATACGTTTCAATAAAAATGACACAATGTAAATTGAATGTTATCGTAACAAGTTTCCTTAAATTTCCTTTCTTCTGAGAACGCGGGACGGGTAAACTAGTATATACATATATATATAAGACCGTTTGGACGGCCGAAATGCGCCTTGACAAATGTGGGATTGAAAAATAAATAATGCTGGAGCACAAGTTGGTCTACGCTCGTGATTTTCATCCGTAAGGGTAGTACTTTGCGAGTTGTTGCATATATATATATATATATATATATATATATATATATATATATATATATATATATATATATAGATATATATATATATATATATATATATATATATTCACAGAATAAACCATAGGTTATACTCCATATATAGTTAGGAATTTGCATTTACAAAACCTTGAAAATTCAATGAAAAAACCATTGGTTTTAGGCCATATATAGTTAGGGATTTGCATTTAGAAAACCTTATTTTACTCGCATAAAACCATTGAAATTCCATATATAGTTATAAGCGCTAACTATATATCGCGCACCCGCAATCCACTGCTGATGATGTCACATATTACATCATTCATGACATGGTTAGTGACATCACTGATGACATCACTGATGACATCTCAAATGACATCACTGATGACATCACTGATGACAACATCCAGTGACTGTATGTTTCTGTAAAGTTAAAATATGTCTTACATATTGAAGAATGAGTGGATGTATAAGTGTCTGGATGAAGGATTTAGTAGGTGCATGACTGACTGATTGAGTGAGTGATTAAATGTGTCTCACTGAGTGCATGGGTTAGTGACTAAACTGTCTTAATTTGTGCATCAGTATGTTTGTTGTTGTGTAAGCTGCTGCATGTGTTGATCAGTAGCTATAAGAGTGGCCATATGGGTTATTGATTGGTTGCCCAAGTATTTGAATGGGAGGCTGAGTGTGTGTGTGGGTGGCTGGGAGGTGCGTGACTCTGTGCATAGATGTGTAAGCAGTTGATTCACTAGGAGTATGAGTTCAAGAGTGCATGTGGAAACAGCTATATGGGCGGTTGACTGCGCATGGGTCTGTTGGTGAGTGAATGGATTTCTCATTGCTACATGTGCAAGTAAGTACGTATGTAAAACACAATACATGTGAGAGTTGAGATATATAAATAACTGAACATAAGAGCCAGTGAATGTGTGAGTGGCTGTATGGATCATTGTGAACATGTATCAGAGATTGTATAAGAGAGTAAAGTAAATATGTGTTAGTATATGTTTGAATAAGTAAGGTGTGTATAACTGTATAGTTGAGAAAATGGAGGTGTGATTGATTTTTGGCATAACTGACTAGGTGTGTGAGTAACTCCATGGATGAGTGACTGTCTGTTTACAGTGATTGTATCTAAGGTTATATTAGAGTCTGAAGAGGTTCATGGTATTATCACATGAATGATATCATCAGTGATGTGATCAGTCATGTCAAATGAGATGTTATCAGTGATGTCATCAGTGATGTCATTTGAGATGTCATCAGTGATGTCACTAACCATGTCATGAATGATGTAATATGTGACATCATCAGCAGTGGATTGCGGGTGCGCGATATATAGTTAGCGCTTATAACTATATATGGAATTTCAATGGTTTTATGCGAGTAAAATAAGGTTTTCTAAATGCAAATCCCTAACTATATATGGCCTAAAACCAATGGTTTTTTCATTGAATTTTCAAGGTTTTGTAAATGCAAATTCCTAACTATATATGGAGTATAACCTATGGTTTTTTCTGTGAATTTCAATGGTTTTTTAATAGCAAACATCAAAAGCTGTCAAATGTCAAGTACGTGATAGGTAAAAACGTTTTCGTGTTTATGCACGCTGATGTGCTTTAAACGCTGCCCCCCCTCCCCACTCCCCTCTTTTCTCTTAGTAGTACTCTCTCTTTGCAGATAGTGAACGGTAGTTAACGCAGACCTTTACCCCTGTTGTAATCCGTCGTACCTGCTTGTCTCTCCATTTGATTGATTATTATCCAAGCATTTACTGTTTTACAATTGGTTCTCTTTGGATCATTCTCTATTTACAAACAAGCACAAAGTCGCAATACTCTGTTTAGTCTTTGCAGATAGTGAAAAATCGTGAAAAAAAATAAAAGTAATCGAGCAAAATCAGTAGACCACTAATTCGATCTCTTTTTGACCTCGGTAAAATACAAACATTAGGAATAACCCTTCATGAGAAATACGAAAATAGTGAAATGAACTGAGCTCCACACCATGAGGGCTGCAAAACAGCTCGACTCCACCACCCACACCGCCCAAAATAACGACAAACCCTATGCAAATATTATAAATATACACAACACACCAGCAAAGAAACAGAGTAAAACATTTTATTAAATAACTATTTACATAACTATTTTATACTTTTTATTGCCCGATCCGGCTAGCTCAATCGATCGAGCATGAAACTCATGCACTGATAACAAGCGTTGAGAGTTTGTAGAATGATGGCTTCAGATTTTCCACATACGGTGTAGTGGCGCGAACTGGCAGGGGGCGTTTGGATTCTACCCCTTCTCCAAATAAGATTTTCATACGTGAATGTTCGTTCATGCTTTTTGTCCCTGAGTTGCTTCCATGTCACTGCCTTACATAAATGGCATAAGTCTTGGTTATTGAGTGCCATACTTCAGAATTCTAAGCAGTTCTTGTAACACTGTTTAAACCTTATTTGCACCTGCTGCAGCTGCACTATTCAAAGTAAGTGGGGTCCATTTGTGGACCTGACTGCATTGGAAAACAATGTGATACGGTGCCTCCCTAAACCGCTTGACGGAGGCCCCCGAGGGGCGGTGAGATGGCGCGGACTGAGAGGGGGCGCTTGGCTCCTGCCCCCTCCCCAAGTCGTGTTGCCCTGGTGAGGCCTGAGATCGCCCCCGGCATAGGCGGCCGGCTCCCGGGGTCCGGCGGAATTTTTTCCCTTTTGAAGAATCTTTCATTCTGGACCTTGTCCCACAATCCGTTTCACCTGAAGACACGCTGTCGTAGGGCGCCCCTTTACCGTTTTAGTTGCCATTCCGCCCGCTTTTGGTACTCTGTGCCTCTTCCGCCATTCAACTGTTTACCGCTCGCTCTTGCGACTACAACGTCTCGCTCACCATGTAGTTGAGTTGCTCCCGCTCTTAAGATTTGACCGAACTTTTTGGACTGCTGAAAGCGGTGGAATTCCGACCGCTGGTTGGTGGAGACATTTTGACTATATTCGGCACCTGCATTGTCGCGTAATGCGTCATATGACGCGACGCGTTAGCGCACCCGGAAGTGCTCCGGTGCGCAAGGCGCAGCTTCCCGGAAACGATCCAGAGCGCGCCGCGCAGCGCGTAACGTAAGCATAACAGGTCATGTGACTTGTTAATAAAACTTTTCATTGGTTCATTTTACTTTTCTTTTCCTAATTATGTAAGACTAGGTCATGTGACCTAAAAATAACACTTTTCATTGGATTAAAACATTTTTTTTCCCCAAATGATGAAAGCCCCACCTTGTTTCTGGATGTTTCAGACTGAAGCTGGCGTCACCATGAGAGCACCACCATCTCGTAGCTCCGTCGTGGCCATTCCGCAAGCAATCATGGCAGCCGCTCCCCACCGGAAGCCTGCGGGAGTCGAGGGCCCCCAAGACTTTTGTACAATCTTCAAGGCTGAGGGGACGCTTTCGAGAATGGAACCCAAGCCCTGGCAGACAAGCGTCCGAGTTCCAAGGTGTCCCAGGGCCATTTTACTGGACCAGGCCCAAATCCGAAGAGCCGGCCGCCATTTTAAGAGTCCTGTGGCAGCCGCCTACCGCTGCACCGCAAGAGTGGGAACAACTCAACTACATGGTGAGCGAGACGCTGTAGCCGTAAGAGCGGGCGGTAAACAGCTGAATGACGGATGAGGCACAGTGTAGCAAAAGCGGGCGGAATGGCGACTGAAACGATAAAGGGGCGCCCCACTACAGCAGACAAGCCTCCGCCATGTGCTTCAAAACTGCATATGTATCTCGTGATATCAAGGTTGGGCAACCAGTACAGAACAAGCAGTTACGAGTCCCATTTACACCGGCGCCATTTTGGGCGCGGCCGGGCAGGTCCAGGATCTACTGAAACATAAAAAATGAGCCTGACGTCTCTGAAGCAGTTCACGAACAGCAGGACATAGCAAATAAACATGAACTCTCTAAAGCTGTTAACTCACTGCAGAACAAAACAAGTGAACCTGAAACCTCTGGAATAATTGTCGCTCAAAAGAACAACACACAAAACTCTGTAGAGCCTGAAGAAAAAAAAACAGAAGGGCACTGTAGTTTCAGACACACTTAACACTAATGACGAAACAAAGATATCGTCTGTTTATAAAGCAGTTATCATCTTGACAGAATTGACAAAGAAGTGTACAGACACCAATGCATCAGCATTCTCGGAGAATCTTAAGGAACAAAGAAAGACCTGTTCACTCTTGACACCCCAGGTGCTGTGTATATTGCACTATAGTGCTGCATTGAGAAAACGGGCAACCCTATTGATGTGGATTTTTCATTATTGATTATTGTAAAGAAATGGCGACTCCCCCCTTTAGCAGATTAGCTAAATGTTTGCGTAATTTAGGCATAAAAGTTATATTATTGTTGTTGTTGTTGTTATCGTTATAGTTCTGGTTAATTTCAAAAAATGGTTAAATATATTTACAGTTTTTGTTGCGTTCGTTATATTTAAAAGTTAATAAAGTTTTAAAATGTAACTGTCTTGGAGTACTATATTTTTTAAAAAAATCGGGTGAATGGGGCCTTGAATCGGGTTATTGTCATGTGTGGGCTTTGCAAGTGTACTACTACAAGATCGGACATTTCAAACTCAAATGCACGTTCTTTTTCTTACCTTTCCGAAGCATGGAGCGCAATAGCAGGCTGAGAAAAGGTGATGCACGTGTTGAACACTGCCTGGCCTGCAAATTGCTGCCAATGCCCCCCCGCCCGCTCCTGAAAGAGGACACACACACACCGCCGCCCCGAGTACTTCACAAATCTTTAAAAGACCATGCGCTTGTTCAATGGGAATTGGATAACATGGCTAAGAGCATTTGCTGACTAATGCATGAATATCGCTGACTTTTCAGCGATATTCATGCATTGCGGCCGTTTTTTATCGCATTTGCGATAAACCTTGCTAATAGCAAGGTTTATGTGCGATAAAATTCGCCGAAGTGCGGCGATAATTATTGTCTCTAAACAAGTTAGAGACAAAAATTACCGCTAGATGTTGGAAATATGCCCCCGGGTTTTTCCTTGCAGGAATCGGGAAGCGAAAGACTAGCACTGAAATCAGTAGTCTCACACCTGAATCGGGAGGGTTGCCATGTCTGGATACTCTACAGCTGGAGCCATAGACTACATCCGCAGGGCTAGGTGATAGCCTAGGTCCGGCCTGGACAATCGGACACAGAGGAAGAGAAGTGTCAGAGGGTGCGGTAGTGAATAGGGTGAAAGGGAGGTGTCGAACGGGCACAGGGTGTGATTCTCAGAGAAGAGCAAACAGATGGGGGAAGTATATGGCCCATGCATGAGAGAGAGAGCGGGGGTGACCATTGCGTGGGGGAGATGCGTGCGAGGGTGGGGAGCCATGCTGAGAATCGACGGCGTGCAGAGAGTGGCCCTGGTCAAGGCATCTAAAATGGCTGCCGTGCACGACAAAATTGTGGCATTGGACAAAAACGCAAGATGGCGCAGACAATGTTTATCAATAAGGATTCATTTATAACAAAATATTTACTCGCAGTGACAAAATGGTGTTCAACACTTCCTGATTTCCATCGAATCGAACGTTAACAAACGTCACGCAGCAAAAAAAAAAAAAAAAAAAAAGCTCACGCACAGAGCGGTTTTTAGCCATGTTATCCAATGGAAGGTGGATAACATGGCTAAGAGCATTTGCTGGATAATGCATGAATATCGCTGACTTTTCAGCGATATTCATGCATTGTGGCCGATGTGCGGCGATAATTTTTGTCTCTAAACAATTAAAACGAAGCACAAAATGGCAAATTCCCGTTTCACTACCAGTTTGCGGCCCAGTTCGCGGCCCGTGAAGCGCTTCTACCGTGAAAAATCAATTTTTTTTTATTTTCCCCACGGGACCCTTTAATAACTCCAACAACATTCCTAGGGGGTCAAGAGGGGTATACCTTGCCCCCTTTCAATAAATTCCCCCTTCGTTTTTCACCTCTTCTTCTCTCTCGATCCTACCGAGAGATAAGATCGCGGCCGCTCCGGACTATTTAGAATGTTGACAGACACCGGATAGCCAATCAGCTTTCTGTTATCCAATGGAAGGTGGATAACATGGCTAAGAGCATTTGCTGGATAATGCATGAATATCGCTGACTTTTCAACGATATTCATGCATTTGGCCGATGTGCGGCGATAATTTTTGTCTCTAAACAATTAAAACGAAGCACAAAATGGCGAATTCCCGTTTCGCTACCAGTTTGCGGCCCAGTTCGCGGCCCGGGAAACGCTTCTACCGTGAAAAATATTTTTTTTTTTATTTTCCCCACGGGACCCTTTAATAACCCCAACAACAATCCTAGGGGGTCAAGAGGGGTATACCTTGCCCCCTTTCAATAAATTCCCCCTTCGTTTTTCACCTCTTCTTCTCTCTCGATCCTACCGAGAGATAAGATGGCGGCCGCTCCGGACTATTTAGAATGTTGACAGACACCGGAGAGCCAATCAGCTTTCTGTTATCCAATGGAAGGTGGATAACATGGCTAAGAGCATTTGCTGGATAATGCATGAATATCGCTGACTTTTCAACGATATTCATGCATTGTGGCCGATGTGCGGCGATAATTTTTGTCTCTAAACAATTAAAACGAAGCACAAAATGGCGAATTCCCGTTTCGCTACCAGTTTGCGGCCCAGTTCGCGGCCCGGGAAACGCTTCTACCGTGAAAAATAATTTTTTTTTTATTTTCCCCACGGGACCCTTTAATAACCCCAACAACAATCCTAGGGGGTCAAGAGGGGTATACCTTGCACCCTTTCAATAAATTCCCCCTTCGTTTTTCACCTCTTCTTCTCTCTCGATCCTACCGAGAGATAAGATGGCGGCCGCTCCGGACTGTTTAGAATGTTGACAGACACCGGAGAGCCAATCCGCTTTCTGCGCGCAAAGTTCCATTTCGCGAAAAGTAAGCGGACCGGATCGCTGCCCGGAGCGCTGTTACAGATATATATCTTGTTTTGAACGTTAATTTCTCAAAAACTACTGGAGCACATATATTGAGACCTAGCAAAGGCACATCGGGCTAACAGTCCCTACAATTTTGCCAAGTTTCGTGCAAATCCATTCAGCCGTTCGAGCTAAAAGTGAGTCCAACCGCCCTATGGAAAAATGAATGGGAAAAACGCGTTTTGGGACCCCCCTTTTTTCTCAGGCCCCCCTTGACGAAACCCCCCCCAAATTTTTAGGGGCTGCTCAGAAACAAAATGTGCCATTTTCCTGAAAATTTCAGCCGATTCCGTCCACAAACGCCAAAGTTATTAGGCATAGAATTTTCAGAAATCCCATAGGGAAAAAATCCTAACTATATATACCTACTGGCTATCGCCAGTAGGTAATATATATATATATATATATATATATATATATATATATATATATATATATATATATATATATATATATATATATATATATATATATATATAAATATATATATATATATATATATATATATATATATATATATATATATATATATATATATGTGTATATTACCTACTCGCGGTCGCCAGTAGGTAGTTATAGTTAGGATTGGCTACCATAGGAAATCCACAACATTCTATTGGGAATAACTCTGGCGCCGGTTGAGGAATTTGCAAAATTTAGGCCAGCTCCGCTGCGCTCCTTCCTAGGAAGTTTGGGGGGGATTCGTGAAGTGGGGGCTGAGAAAAAAGGGGGGTCCCAAAACGTGTTTTCCCCATGTTAATTTCTATAGGACGGTCTGACAAGTCTACAGCCCGAACCACTGAACGGAATTATGCCAAACTTTGCAAAATTGTAGGGACTGGTACGCAGATGTGCCTTTGTTATATTTACTGAAAATTGCTCCAGAGATTTTTTTGAAAATTAACTTCAAAAACACATATATATCTATATGCGCGCTTCGAGCGCTTACAGGTACGTGTACCGGTGAGCGCAGCCGGGTCGCTACGGGAGTGTGCAACCGGAAAGCTGATTGGCTGTCAGGTGTCTGTCAACATTCTAAACAGTCCGGAGGGTCCGCCATCTTGGGTCTCTGTAGAATCGAGACACAAGTGGTGAAAAAGAAAGGGAGAAATAATTAAAAGGGGGCAGAGTAGACACCCCCTGACCCCCTAGGTTTTCTGAGGGGGGTCTAGAAGGATTCTTAATTCTTGAAATTTTCGCAGGGTAAGCGCTGGGTGCGTTCCCTGGTACGCTCTCTGGTACGCGCACCCTGAGCGCACCACGGGGGAAAACAGTGAAAGAAAATAGTTTTTATTAATAATTTGGATTACTTAGAGGTATGGTAGGTCTAAAAAGAGCTGTTGTGTTATGTGGGTGATTTCAGTACCTATAAGTAGGTACTGATGCAGAGTCTAAAATTGAAGAGCAAAACTCTGTTTTCCTCATCTGAGAAATGTATATAGTTTCCTCTGTAGATATCTTGCATGTTGTAATGCAAGTTATTGTGGTATATTCAAATCAAACCATAGTCTCTTAGGGAAGCAGAAACATATCCTTTTGGGACCTCTTTAGAAGGTCTAGGGGGTGAGGGGCACTCTACCCTGCTCCCTTTTCAAGTTTTGAAGTATTACATTTCAATCTTTTTGGGAGAAGGGAAGTAAATGTTGCACTCTATACTATAAGTCTCACTTTATACCACAAACATTTCACTACTATCTCCTAAATTAAAAATAGAATAATAATAAAAAATGTCTCAAACAATTTATAATTTCTAAATATAAATTTATTCTTCAGAATTTTCATAATTTAGAAGAACTTCTAGCATTAACTGATCAGGAATCTCCTCATCAGAAGTCTCCATACATGAGTCCTGGAACGCAATATAGTCCAAACATTCGCGTAATTCAGCATCCAAAGTCTCATCATTAAAATCCCCCATTCCATCTTCTCTCAAAAAAAGGTCTTCTTCATGAATAGTGTTATCAACAGGATCATTCAAGACATCAATAAAACTTGCCTCAACAAAAGTCGCAGAAATGTCAAAATTAATATCAACGGTGTCCTCATTCATATCCATTTCTTTTCAAATTTCTTGCTGTAAATTGCAGAAAATAAATCACTTTAATTTATCGTTTTTAGTAATAGATAATATAAAACTAGCTTTATCAAGTATTAAATTCCCCTTACAAATTAACAACTCACCTTTTAAAAAGCAGTAGAAGAGTTAGTACTGTGTAAATTTCACACCAGAAATAGAACACCAAAAATTCCTCACAAATGTACCTCAAAGAGTACTGTCACAAAATGGCTGTGTTTCCTTCTCATTTTTCATGTATATTCTTGTAGAAAGCCAATGAAACTTCATCACACACAAATTCAAAACCAAAGAAACATTTTAATTGGTTCTAAATTTTAAAAGCTAATTGGCTCTTGGGTGTCTGTATACATTCTAAATGGTCTGCATAGTCCGCCATCCTGTGACTCTGAAGAACAGAGACACAAGAGGTGAAAAATAAAAGTGGAAAACGTTGATAGGGCGCAGGGTAGAGACACCCTGCCCCCCTTATGTTTATCAGGGGGGCCTAGGTTGACTCCGAAGAGTAAAAAAACTTTTTCGTTTTTTAAAAAAAATTTGTGGAATAAGCTCACGGTGCGCGCACATGGGCACTTACCGGTACGCGTACCATGAGTGCTGTTCCCTTACTCCGGTTCTCTCACTACCCTTCATTCTCTCTCCTTTATTCCCCTTCCCCTTACTTTCATCCCCCAGTCACCTTCTCTTAGTACCTCTGCTTCAGTCCTGTTCCCCTCTGTTCCCTTACTCCGCTTTACTCACTCCTTCTCTTACTTCATCTGTCCTTTCACATCCTCACTCCTTCCCTCTCACATGTTATAGTTAGGAATTAGCTTTTAAAAAACCATAGAAATTCACAGAAAAAAAACATAGGTTTCAAAATCGTTATAGTTAGGAATTAGCATTTAAAAAACCTTTTAAATTCACAGAAAAAAACATAGGTTTCACACCAGTTATAGTTAGCTGACCATTTTACTCACACAAAACCATTGAAATTCCCACGTTATAGTTAGTGGGACTCACTATAACTTGCGCACCCGCAATCCACTGCTGATGATATCACATTTTACATCATTCATGACATGGTCAGTGACATCACTGATTACATCACTGATGACATCTCAAATGACATCACTGACAGTCCAACTAACTATAACGTGGGAATTTCAATGGTTTTGTGTGAGTAAAATGTTCAGCTAACTATAACTGGTGTGAAACCTATTTTTTTTTCTGTGAATATATATATATATATATATATATATATATATATATATATATATATATATATATATATATATATATACATATAATATTAAAGTACACCAAATGTGGCTAAAGGTCTGAGTTATTTTCAATACTATTGTCATGGGAAAACTCTATTTTTTTTTTTTTCAAAATGATAAAAAGAATTAATACAACTAAGCCATCAGTTAAAAAGAACAGAATTATAACATTTTAAAATCCCAACCAAATACACTGTAGTTCCAGGAAACACTTAAAAGAGTAACACATGATCGGTTTATTAGATAATATATCACAGCCAATCACTCAATATCTTCACTGTTGCTCTCAATACAGAAAAAATCTTTGACTCAAATAAAATCATAAATTAAAAAAAATAAAAATTACACTAAAATGAATAATCATAATAAAACTATAAAATCACAGATTTCCTATTTTTTTATGTAAATAGCTTGCCAGATACAAAGGGAAATTGCATAGAAGACGTCTGCTAAGCCTTAATCTAGAAAGACCAGAGCGGGTCTCCATTTCACAAAACAGCTTTACTGCAATAAAGGTTTAATAAGCTTCTTCTCCGCTCATCATAAAATTTACGAAAGAAAAGAAAGTGCGTAGTGCCTTGTTTTTAACCCCTATCACAGGGGGACCATATTGCACCTGAATCATTGTCAGGGCAAACCTATGCTGTGTGTGTGTTACAAACTGCAAGCAGGGCTGAAGTCCATCATTGGTTGCAAGATGAAAAGTAATATGACACTTCTGTTACTGC
Source organism: Lissotriton vulgaris (assembly GCF_964263255.1). Classification (NCBI taxonomy): domain Eukaryota; kingdom Metazoa; phylum Chordata; class Amphibia; order Caudata; family Salamandridae; genus Lissotriton; species Lissotriton vulgaris. Next base: position 67,289 of record NW_028252921.1, read on the forward strand.
ATTCTCTGTTAAATCTTTCTTCTTCAAACCACTTCAGACAAAGGGTTTGTGCTTTGGTTGAGTCGAACTTGATGTGCTTTAACCAAGTGATTTTTAGTGCTAAATTCAAGGCCAAACAGTTGTTGACTACCATTCTATTAAAAAGTGCTCTCTATTGGGTCCAGAGCCTGTGCTTTAGTAGGAGTGGGGAATAAATGTTGATCAGCTTCATGGAACCCCAAAGATTCCCCTTAAGCAGATGTTTTCAACTACCTACAGGATCCTCAGGTTACCATAACCCCAGAGAGATGCCCTATAAGTGGCTATTGATTTGCATTTGGCCCTTTAGATTGTGCCCATCTCTTTCAGCGGTTTGATTACAAATTTGGCTGAAACATTGAACAGTGCAGTCAGTGCTTCATCAGAATTGAACTTTCCAATTGTAGCCAGCTGTTTCCAAGTGCCTTGAGCATTAAATATATGCCCCAGCTAGGAGAATGTAGTCATGAGTGACAGTTGTACATCCATCACTTTAAATTCACAGGATTTATTCACATTGGGATCATGTTTCATTGTAAATGCCTTCCCAAGATTAACCATAAGGTTAATCCAGGGAAGTCATACTATAGTGCTAGTGTGTCTGTTTGCAGGGAAGGATTGTTTATGTTTAGGAAGGTGTTCCTTCCTGCACATAAACAATCCTAAAATGCCATTCTGTCGCGTTAATGTGTGCTGCTTCATGCAGCACACATGAAAGTGCATAAAGTACAGTTGCAAAATAAGTAAATACACAGTCAGCGCACAATGGCGCACAAGAAAAATGGATACAAAGGTAGGGATAAGAGGAGGCTGTGTAAGATTTAATTTGAAGACGTAGAAGTTGTGTACATAATTGGGGCTTTACACGCAATAATCACATAATGTAGGTTATGCAAGTGTTAAGATTCATTTTGAGATCGGTCATCATGATGGTACACCATAGTAATCATGAACTAGTATTGAAGACATCTTGATAACCACTTTTTTCATAAACATATAGAGTAGGTTATGTAAGTTTAAGTTACATATTGAATATGATCGTAAGACTATTACATCACAGTAATTTGGTTATGTGAAAGGGATTTTCTCAGATTGGGTAGTAAAAGCTTATATGTGCCTGAAACCATATTTCGGGATCAGTTTAAATGACCTAATAAGTTAGGAAGAGAAGGAGATATCGTCTTGAGCAAGTTTTTGGAGATCTGGACCATGAGTTGCAGTAGTTTATAAAAATCCAAGGGGCATATAAACAAGGGCAGTATAGCAGCTTAGTGTTACGTTTTGCCGCTAAAGCGGCAATATTTTAATCGCCCTATTTACAAGGTGGTGCTAACATTCATTATTGCATTTTAGCACCCGTTTTCCCGACGCCTAGCTTTGCATCTCTAATGAGATGCAAAGTGGGCGTCACTGGGCAGTACTCCTTGTAAATTATCGCTGATGTGCACATCGCGATATTTACAAGGAGGCCCAGGCATTTTTGCAGACGTTAGTTTTTGGCGAAAAAAAAACCTCCCCTCCCAGTATCTCATCGTTACGTTTTAATTTTGTCCAGTTACCTTTTTATTAAAGTTTATACTAAGTACTAACCAGGACAATTTTAACACTCACACTTTTTTTGTCTGCAACCCACACTTCACTACCTGCTCCACTGTAATCCAGGTTTTGAAGCACACCCAAGTGACGCTAGGCCACTTGGGTGGGCCCCGATGATGAAGCAAGTCACCACTAGGTGGTGAGTGAGGGGTTTACTAACAAAGGAACAGTGTTTCCCAGGTTGGAAAAAGCCTTCATCTCCCTCATCGGGTAGTACTCCTCCATTTGTTCTTTAAAAAGTCTTGACCAGGGGATCAGGAGTATTCCCCGTCCAGCATCCAAGGACGAAATTCCTTACTCTCTATATGTTCTAGATAGATTAGCAGCGCACAGCTGTGAGAGTACAAGACACCGTCTCTCTCAACATTGACACAGGAAAATAATCGTGAAGCAAACATGGCAGAAAACCAGGGCTTATCCTTTTCAACTGAAGAAATAGACTCTATCATGAGTGATCTCAATGCTTTTGCTGACCCCAGCATTAGCAACACCATCTCACAGACATCGGAATGGGATAAACTCACAGAACTAAAGCGCAATCGCATTAGAACAATACTACATGGAACCATACTAAAAGAATATGTTACTAACACCATGGCCCCAAAGGGATTACTAGTGACGAATGCTCCCAGAATCTTCTTAGAAGATGAAGAATTCAGAAGGGACTGGGCACAAATAGCATGGCATTGCACACACGACTGGATTATGCTCATCTTAAAAACAGCAGTACGGCTATCTGAGAAAATCCAGATTGAAATCCAAACCATAGAAGGCCAAATAAAAGCCACGATTACAGGATACAAAAAGAAATTAGATGAGATAAACAAAGAGATTAATGAATACAGAGAGAATCTCACACAACAAAAAGTATCAAAGTTTCAAAAAGACCTGAAAAAATTCTCTTTCATTAAAACTTACCCATACTCGGACCCGGATTACAAAGCAACCACCACACAGGAACAAGACTCTGATGTCTCAAGCAACACTTTCCACAGTTCCAACAGCAGTGGAGGCTCCAATCCAAGCCCACCAAGACAGAAAAAGAGAGGGGGATATCAAGGAAACTATCAGTGGCCACAATATACCCACCCCTCCTTCCAAAATCCGTATCAACAACCCCAACAATTCCCAATGTATGGTTGGCAACCACCATTTCAACAGTATCCCTTCCAGCAAAATCTGTTCCGTCCTCCTTTTCAGAACAGAGGCAGGCGCGGGAGAGGCAGCAAAAAACGGGGAAGTGCTGTCCACTGGGAAGAAGAAGAAATGGTGAGCAGCAACACCAGGAACAAAACCGCATCCAACAGAGCAGGCCCCAGCAACATGAGGACCTAGTGACAAACCTATCATCACACGCCCTAACAGACATGGAAAAGAAAGTCCTCAACAAAGGACTGGGCTTTGTCCCTACAGCAAATCTGGACAAGTTCAAACTACATTGCGAACTATCAGCCTTTTTCAGAAAATTGAAACTTAAAGCTTTTTTTGAAAAACAGACACGGATAACAATGAGGAAGTGCCTAACGAAACTGGACTAAGAACAAAATCCACTTTTGTCCCCCCACCACACACCATTCCGGTGGAAATTAATACATTTGAACAGGCGGTATTCAACGACATAGAATCCACCACTGCCCCCACCCGATACCAGAACATCAGCAGAGCCGAGAAAAAGGCCCTATCGGACCTCAAAGGAGATGAAACCATCATCATCAAACCAGCAGACAAGGGCGGAGGCTTAGTAGTTATGAACATAACAGACTATCAACAAGAATGCAAACGGTCACTTGAGGATCGTAAAAATTATCTTCCTCTCACCAACGACCCCACTGATGATCTAAAAAGAGAAATAGTGGATCTAGTGGAAGAAGCAGAACACCAAGGAGATATCTCCAAACAAGAAGCTGATTACCTCACAAAAACTGAGGCAAAAATACCATATTTTTACGTGGTCCCAAAGATGCACAAGAACAGAGTACCACCTCCGGGTAGACCTATAGTATCTGGTATAGGCTCACTCCTTGAACCTCTGTCTAGGTTCTGTGACTATTTCTTGAAACCAATTGTACAAGGAACCAGCACCTACTTACAAGACACTAAAAGCCTCCTAACACTACTGGAAACCATCAAAATGGACGAAGATATGATCTTGGTTAGCTTCGATATAGAAAGCCTTTATACCAACATCCCTCAAGATGCCACCATCAATGTTCTAAAAGAAACCCTAGAACAAACCACATGGGAACATAGAACACCAAAGGAATTCTTAATCAAATGTGCAACCTTGGCACTTAAAAGAAATTTTTGGGAGTTCGAAGGGTCCCTATATTTACAAATAGGGGGCACGTCTATGGGCAGCGTTTTCACGCCGAGCGTAGCGGGATTGTATGTATTTGACTTTGAGAAAAAATACATCCTCTCACCCACCAACCCATTCCTGGAAAACATCATGTTCTGGCGCAGATATATTGATGATGTGCTAGCAATCTGGAAGGGCCCACAAGAAATCCTAACAACATTCATCACTTGGCTCAATACCTGTGATCAACACCTTCACTTTACCCACAATGTGAACAAAAACGAAATGGTCTTCCTAGATATTGAGATCAAAAGAGAACAAGAAGTCTTGACTACCAAAACACACTTTAAGCCCACAGCAAAAAACAACCTCTTAAGATTTGAGAGCTTTTATCCACGACCACTGAGGGAAAACCTCCCCTATGGCCAATACTTAAGATTACGCAGGAACTGCAGCAAACTCATTGACTACAAAGAACAGGCTGAAGACCTGACGGGGAAACTCATACAACGTGGCTACCCAACTAAGATCACTAAGAAATGCCAGAAACGAGCCAGAAACCAACCGCGCCAAGCACTGTTGGAAGAAACATTGAAAAATAATGATAACATACCCCTCACATGTGTGACTACATACAATGTGATCTCCAACAAGGTTAGCAAAAGTATCAGGAAACACTGGTCAATAGTCAACTCTGGAACCTTCAATTGGGAAAAACCTATTTTCTCATATAAAAAAGCGCCTAGTCTAAAAAACACCTTGGTCAATACAAGACCCAGAAACAACACGAACTCCAATGATCCAACCTTAACACAGATATGGGGTCTCCCACCAGTAACTGGACATTCACGATGTGGGGACTGCAGTGTTTGTCACCTGACAGAAAACACCAAGACCTTAGCCTTGGAACCTGGCAAAATATGGGAGCAGAGATCCCACACCAACTGCAATAGCACTAATGTCATCTACCTCATCACCTGCACCTGTGGAAAACCCTACGTTGGTATGACGACACGAAAAATCAAACAACGCATTTGCGAACATAGAAGCACAATAAGATGCAAAAAGAGTATGACAAGACTCACGGATCATTTTCTAACTGCTCATCACACCACCAATGATATGAGGTGGACAGTCATAGAACAGTTGCCACCAGGGCCCAACATCCAAGCACGCCTATTCGAAAAAGAACAGAGATGGATATACAGACTTTCTACGCATAAACGGGGTCTTAATGACAACATCCCGTGGAACTCTGTATTTAAATAGCAACACCCGCCACCCCATCAGCTTAACGAGCCATGCATTTTGATATACATCTAACATCTATGGCCTCCGATTCATTACCAGGCATACACAGCATCTTTGTGTTCATGATCACTCGCCATCATTACAGCACCTCAGCTTCGCAGCGCACTGTAATTAGACCCACTCTGAATGCTGAGGTTTCCCCTCCTATCACCTTACGCTAGCAGCACTAGTGTTATGGTACAGTCTCCCCGTCACGTTGTTCGCATCAAAGTACTTTTGCGTAGCATCTCAATCCCCATCCCTCTGCGCTACCGCAGCTTCCTTTATTTTACCTCTCACTAGCAGCACTAGTGTTTGAGCCTATCCTTCCCCGTCACGTTGTTCGCATCTAAGTTCATTTGGGTAGCAACCCAATACCTATCCCACTGCGCAATCGCAGCTTCCTACGATCCCCATGCCAACCCGTTCCGCAGCGCCCATGCCCATGCGCGGCTCCCATGCCCATGCGCATGCGTAGCTTCCAACTATCTCCATGTCAACCAACCCCTTTACGGGCCACCGTAGCGTCCACGTGACCTACCCCGGAAGCAGGTTGACTGTTTTATCTACACCGCGCTCGCCCATTCACTGTAACCGAGCGGCGGACGGTAGAAGTAGGTGACTAGCCCTTCCCCTTCACTACCAACTGTAAGTAGACTTTCCCTCCATACAGGTTCCACCTTTACCGGAACGCACGAGCCAGCACGTAGGCGAGCTTCCCTGAACCATATTAATTCGAAATATACCTTTCCACATAGAATATGTTGATACGAGTGAAGCACCTACCCCCTGCTCGCTGAAGTCCAACTTGAGTATTACTCCAGTAAGCCTTAGTTCTGACAAGTCACGCTTCGTGACCTTCTCCGTGTTATTTGTTTGTGTGAGTCTTGTGTGTCTTTTGTGTACACCACTTATCCACATTTGGATATCTTTGAGCCCACTATGCAATGTAAGGCAACTATCTGGCGCAGTGAAATTCACGCTGATAAAGATATGAGCACTTAAGCCCAGTGAACTCTATTTTATGTTGAAGCATGCTGATTCAGGCACGCACTAAGGACGCCGATCTTTTCCTGTTGAATTATCCCTAGGTATATCATGCTGTAGCGTACACTTTCACGATATGAGCACGCTCCCACCCCATAAGTAGACACACCCTCTACTTAAGAAGGCACTTTTTCCATTCACCACCGTGGAAAGCAAGCATAATGGCACGTCTTTTGCACTTTATTTCTGCACTTTGTAACAGGATAGTAATTACTTCCTTTGCTTCTCTTCCTTCCTTAGGTTTTTTTGATTACACCCTATACTATAGGAGTGACTTCCCAGAGAAACATTTTTTCATCTGGATGACCAAGGATTTAGGACAGGGTGCATCTTTTAGGGGACCCACACCTCCCACTTCCTTGTTTTGGTCCTGAAGAATACCGGGGATCTCCCCTAATGGTAGAAACATGTTGACCAACACATAGCAGAGATACGTAGGTCGTAACTCCCCTCCCAGTATCTCATCGTTACGTTTTAATTTTGTCCAGTTACCTTTTTATTAAAGTTTATACTAAGTACTAACCAGGACAAGTTTAACACTCACACTTTTTTTGTCTGCAACCCACACTTCACTACCTGCTCCACTGTAATCCAGGTGTTGAAGCACACCCAAGTGACGCTAGGCCACTTGGGTGGGCCCCGATGATGAAGCAAGTCACCACTAGGTGGTGAGTGAGGGGTTTACTAACAAAGGAACAGTGTTTCCCAGGTTGGAAAAAGCCTTCATCTCCCTAATCGGGTAGTACTCCTCCATTTGTTCTTTAAAAAGTCGTGTGATTCCACGTTTGTCGGTGATGGTCCTAAATTATAAAACCAGATTATGATCAAACAAATGGAAAGAAGTATTAATACACGGTCCTAATGTCCCTGGGAAGACAGCCGCTCCCATACTATATATGAGATCTTACCTGTCAGGTGTAAGATAGAGCATACACATAGTATCATCTGAAGGCAGTAAATCTGGAGTCTTTAAATGAAAACGTTTTCACTGCCTTGTTGGGGCTGAATAACAAGAAAAACCCCAAAAAAATCTGTAAAACACTGGGGCATATTACCAATAAGTAGCGATATTTATCGATAATTAGGCTTAGCGACGGCAAGATGGCGGACGCAGCGGCGTCCGAGTGAGCAGCATCGCCAGTGGTCTTGCTGCCCTAAGCCTTTCTGTTCTTCCTGGCGGCTTGGCGGGTTGCAGATGAGTGGCGATGGGGAGAGCTGTGCCTTCTGAGTGTGCGGGGCCCTTGAAACGCTGAAACCCTTGAAATTCTTACCTGTTTCCCTGTCCCGGGATGCGGCTGGATCTCTAGTGTTGGTTTTCGCCGGACGCTGCAACCTACGTGGCGGCACTCATCTCTCCCACTTCTGAGGGCGAAACCGGAATCACGGACTGGAGCGGGGGTCCAGCTTCACAGACAGCGATAGCGTTAGCTTAAAGCAATCCCCGGTTTCTGACAGACGTTTTCGAGTACAGAGACGACGCAGGGGTAATACTAACAGAGCAATGGCACCAAAGAATCCTGCGATGACGGCTCCTAAAACACAAAACAAGCCGAAGACGAGGGCAACCACGGCAGCACAGGAAGGCGGTCAGACTGTTCAAAACGCCCAGACTTCACAGAACGCACAGAACAGCGATAACGCTGGAAATCCTGGTAATCTCATGCTGCAGGATATTCCTCAAAACCCTCCTCTTCAGAACCCACAACAGGTCATTCATAATTCTGATTCTGTCTCTGCGCCTGGTCTCATAACAGCTTGACTAGTTCAATCAGTTCCAACTGAAATCACCACTAATGACAATACCTGCGTAATAGTGGGGGATTCTGGGACTTGTAGGCTGGGAGCTATTCCCAAAATTCCGGACATGTTTGCACAGAAAAAAATAATAATAAAATACAAGAACCATGAAATCACTGTTCGAATAGCAACCTGGGGAAAGCCGCCCTAACTGGAAATGAGAGGTCAAAGATATCTATTGACACTGGGCGGAACAAAGTCAATGGCACTGGGAATGGCAAAGTTGGTTCAAAAACTGGATTAAAAGAAAGTCAAAATTCAATCCCTCGATCCCTTCAGATATCTGAGGGTCTAATTAATAATGCACAACCAGAGTCAGCGCAGGATGTACCAGAATCTTTACCGGTTGTGGAAGATGCTGAATCACTAGATTCTGCGGTTAATTTCTACTCTATGACTGACTTGTCGGTGGCACTAGAGTCCGATATCCATGAGGCAGATGGTGGATGGACAGATGATCTGAGCGGCAAGAGTGTGGGTTCACCTCATGAATCGCTTGATTCATTGGGACAGGAGGAGGGTGAAGATGAAGATATTGAGCAGCCTGAGGATGAGGAGGAAGATGCCCCTCAACATAGATTGAAGTGCGGTGTCAAAGACTTTATAGCACTCACATCACATGTAGATACTCTCCCCAATGACCCATGCTTGGCTGTACCACAGAACCGGCAGACTCAGGATACTACGGAAACACAAGCGACTGGTACTACACTGGATACACTCTGTCAGCTCATGATCCAGCATCGGGAAGAGACAAGGGCAGAAAAGCTTCGCACACAAGGTGCTATTCGACGGCTTCAAAATAATCTCAGAAAAGTCACTAAATCTTGTAATGAGACGTCTGCAAGAGTGACTGAGGCTGAGGGGAGAATATTGGCGATAGAAGAGTCAACAAACCCAAATGAGAGACGAGATAAATTGGAAATTGGTGGACTTGGAGAACAGATCACGTAGAAATAATCTCCAAATCCTGGGTATTCCGGAGGGAAATGAAGGCGGTAGTATAAGACAATACGTAATTGATCTTTTTTCAGAAGCCTTCCCAGAACTTATACAATGGAAATGGGATTTGGAAATTCAACGTGCACACTGATTTCCATTTATAAAAAATATCAGACAGGGTATTATTTCAAAGCCCAGGGCGATCTTGATATGCCTGAACAACTTCTTGGCAAGAGAGGCTCTCTATGACCTGGCCAGGCCTGACAAGAAAAGAAGGGGGAGAGGAGTAGAATTCTTTGTTCGGCCTGACTATTGTCATGCCACAGTAGAACAACGTTGGCAGTTTCGACAATTAATACCTGCCTTCCAAGCCAAAGGTGCTCAGGCTTTCCTTCTGAATCCTTCTAAACTTAAAATAATCTTCAAAGAAAAATCGTACTTTTTGACCTCGGAGGGGGCAGCAAAAGAGCTTCTGGCTTTTTTTTTTTTTTTGTATTAGCATTCACATAGTCTTATTGACGGAGCAGCATTTAACTAATTATTTTATTACTTGCTGACTAAAATAAGAAATTTTTCCTCTTGAACAGGGATAAAAAAAAAATGATGAAAATGTAATGGGTGAACAGTAAGAGTTTAAGGAGAGGGCAGTGAGACACAAGATGCTTCTCACATCATCCATACTAGGGACTACAAGTCCTTATGCCCGAGATGGGGTGGGGTCAAGGGGAAGGGGAAGAGGGAGGGAGGGGGGGACACCAGGGTGGGTGGCGGGTGCAAGCAAAAACAGTAAAAAAAACTTGCTAAGTTATCTGACTGTTGCTCCATCAATGTTTATTATTATTTCTTTCTTTGAAGGGGTGAACATGGAAATTTGAATTTGCATATAATTGATCATTGTACTAGACAGTCTGGATGTATGCAGGTGGACAGCAAACAAAACTGTATAATTGATGACGATGGGTAAACTCTGAATTTGTTCTTGGAATGTCTGTGGAATAAATAACAGGAAAAAATGGGGGATCTGTAACCAGATTATACAGAGCATGAATATAGATATAATGTGTATTCAAGAAACACATATTAGATGGAGTGATAGAAACATGTTTAAGGATCCTGGTTTGCAACTATTAGCATGTACTAAACAAGGTACCACTACAAAAGGTGCAAAACGAGGGTGAATAAAACATTCAACAGTTGATCAGTATGGAAGATGGGTAATAGTCGAGCTTGAGATAAATGCTAAATTATGGACAATCTGCTCAGTATATGCTCCAAATTCAGATGACCCCGAGATTATAGATTATCTTAGCTTAGAATTGGCAAACTGGCCATCCTCGCTTATATTTGGTGGAGATTTGAACATGCATCTTGCAGGGGAGTTTGACATATTTAGTGATAGTATATACCCAGGTATTAAAAAAAAGATGTATAATGCTGTTAAAGGGTTAGTAACAGAATATGGTTTAAAAGACGTGGGATTCATAAAAAACCCCTTCTTCACCTGGATCCACTTTTTTTTCTAATCCCCATCAGAAATTTTTACGTATAGATAATTTTTTTCTAAATAGGGGTCTAATAAACAACACGCTATTTAAAATATTTCCCCGAATAATTTCTGATCACAACCCAATAGTAATAGAAGTTCCGACAATGACTGGTACTTCCTTAACTACAAGACCCTGGTCATTTGATCGGAAATTACTTGCAGATCCATCATATCTGGAAACAATGAGTAGATGGATTAAAGACTTTTTTCATTTTAATAGAAACAGTACTTCTATTCAGATAGTTTGGGATGCTTTTAATGCGGGAGTCCGGGGCGAAACACTTTCCTATTCAATTAAAAAACAAAAAATTATCAAAGAGAAAACAGAACAGAATTTTTATATAGTACGAGAATGGGAGGAAAAACTTGCCATAGCTATCTCTAGACATCAAGATACTGAACAAAATAAAACTACATTAGATATACATAAGGCCGGGGTTTATGAAATATTTGCAGCTAAATTAGCGGAACAACTTGCAACCTTTCGTTCTCAGATCTATGAAATGGGAGAAAACTCCGGAAAGATACTTGCAAAAAAAAACAGGGAGAAAGAAATCTCAAACTCCATTAATGCAATACAAGATGAGGTAGGTCAGGTCCATGAGGATCCAGATTAAATTCTTAAGGTATTCCGGCAATTCTATTCCCAATTGTACAAAATCAATAATATGACATATTCTCACGACATGCTGTTAAATTTTATAGGAGAAAACAATATTACAAAATCAAATGATTTACTATCAAACTCCCTTGAATAGGACATTAAATGGGATGAAATTGAATTAGCTTTACTCTCTTTGGCTACGGGAAAAGCCATGGGCCTGATGGTATCCCTCTTGAATTTTTTAGGATATTTAGAAATGTTATGAAAGAAGACCTACTGCTTACATTCCAGGAAGCTCAGAGAGGGTCTTCACCTGTATCGTGGAGTCAATCCACATTGATGGCTTTCCTTAAAAAGGATAAGCCTTCCTTTAATCCGGCGTCCTTCAGACCGATCTCTTTATTAAACACTGATAGCAAGGTCTTCTCCAAAATATTAGCCACTCGTATGTCAACAGTGATATCCTCTATCGTTTCACGATGGCAACACGGGTTTATCCCTAATAGAGACACTGCGGACCATGTTCGAAGAATAATTGCTATGATGGACTGGGCCCAAACTACTAACACACCCATCGGAATCACCCTGTTGGATGCCGAGAAGGAATTTGACAGGGTGGCATGGCCTTACTTATGGGATGTATTGGCTCTGAAAGGCTTTGGACCAAAAATGATTAAAGCTTTGAAAACTTTATATTTATCACCATTGTCACATATTAAAATTGGGTCCTGTAACTCTAATCCATTCGGTATCTTTCGTGGTACCCGACAAGGGTGCCCACATCTCCACTGCTATTTTCTATATATATTGACATATACCTTAATAAACTTAATCAAGAGGAAGACATAAAACCTGTGGAGGTGGCAGGGACTCCTTACAGAGCATTGGGGGGGGGGGAAATTTGGGATCCAATTCATCAATGGATACAGGAAGAACTGGGAATTTAGCAACCTTTATATAATATTAACTAAACAGAATTTTTTTTCCTGTTTCTCTTAGATATGAACATATGTTGAACTGTAATGTAATGAACTGTAATGTACTTCTTTTTCTTATGCCTCTTTTTTTTTGCTATGTTTTTGTATTCCTTTTCAATGTAAATTATGTATCTGATTTTGCTTGCAGCAAAATTTAAACCCCCCCCCCAAAAAAAAATAGGCTTAGCGACGATTTTGTTATCGCTGCCTTTCGCTGGATATGTTAAAGCTATTAACAACATTTTTCTCCATTGTGCTAAAATATCCAGCGATAGCGGCAAAATGAATGAATATCGCTGAGAATACAGCGATATCCACCTCTCATTGGATAACATGGCTAAGAACTGGTCTGGGCAGGTGTTAGTATTTGGAGATATTCGCGCTTAGCGCGAATATTTCCAACACTATGTCTGCCTTAATAATAATAGGCAATAGCGACGTTAGCGACTGCTTTCAGTCGCTAACTGGTAGGGTACGCCCACTTTGCATGTCATTAGTGATAAACATCACTGACATGCAAAGCGGGCCCCAAACCACTCGCTATCGCCTAAAAGCTGTTGCTAACATCAGTTAGCGACAGCTTGCTAATAGGGCGATAGAATTATCGCCGCTTAGAGGCCGAAAACGGCAGCTAAATCGGTGATAATTGCCTATCGCCCCCCTTGGTAATATGCCCCACAGTTACTTGTGTGTCCAACATGCAATCTTTTTTAAAACAACCTTGTTGATAAAGCACGTGTATAATGCCCCCAGTGCATTGATACTAAGCAAACTATCACGGACTCAACTTAAAAGGACAAAATATTGCACGTGTGTCCAGAGAGCCCTACACATAACGTCCACGCATTAAAATATACATAGACAACTCGTGCCATCCCAGCAGTGGTACAAACACTGCATGAATTAACAAGAAAGAGAGTGAAAACAGAGTCCACTGATATAAATTGAGCAGTTAATCAAGCCCATAATAGGTATGCATCTAAACAGTCCCCTGGCTAGCGTATATGCCACCAAGCCCTACTAAGCTGATGTTAAAGCAGAGTACTGATTATTTTCAAAATCCGACATATTCATGGCAGTGGCGTAACAAACCTTGAAGGGGCCCCCCGGCAGCATACGTGAAGGGGCCTCCTCCGGACTCAATCTAGAGCTCCCCAGCAGAAGTGCAGTGCTAACGGGCCCCGTGGAGGGTGAGGGCCCCCCCGCTCCGCAGCGGCTGCAGGGGCCTGTGTTACGCCCCTGATTCATGGGCAAAAATGTCCCAATACTAAATGATTTTCAATTGACAAAATAGAGCGAAGCACCGTGCATACAAAGAGGGAGGAAGGAGAGTTGGATAGAGTGCAATCAATAAATTAGTGACATTATCCTAAACTGAATGGTTTTAAGTCAAACATTAACTAATGACGAACAGTTACAATTCTGAACATCTCTCAAAATTGAACAAGGTGTGCCGCGCATGGAAGCATGCAGAGGTATATGAGCGCACCTAGCGAGGAGTCTAGAGCTACTGTAATTGAGAGAAAACCGAGTGCACTTAGTTACATGAGAATTACATCAATTGCGTGGTAATGGTTGAAGTGAAATATCCAGCATTAAAATAAACGGACCCACGGATTAACAGAATTGTTAATGCGAACAAGGTGGATCTAAAGTAAAACCCCCCAAGGATCAACGGTAATGGATCCAAGCCACTACATATGTAATGTAATGTAATGTAATGATGATACTTGTAAAGCGCACTGTTACCCCATCTCGGGGTGTCCTGGCGCTGAAGACCGCTGGAGAACCCGTCCTTGCTTTCCCTGTGAGATGGTCCCTTCTGGGCATCTCCAAGGTGAAACCAGGCATCCCCGGCGTCTGTGGGGAGCCGTTGTAGAGTTGAGGCAAGCTTAATGCCCAGAGTTGCCGAGTGTGATCTCTGGTTAGAGTAGGCACCGAGGCGAGAATTATTGAGTCTGTTGACCCTGGTCCACAACCCTGCCGCGCTGGGAATTGAACCCTGGTCCCAGGCCGTTCTCTGCTTCCGGGTCTGCCGCCTCTAACCAGTGAGCCACACCACTCCACTCCACTACCATAGGATTAGCAGAAAGCGTTGTCACATACAGGATGGTTATACAAAATGAGCCCCTACAGTTCAAAATACCTTTTGCACTGTGCATACCAAAACTTACCCGTCCGTGACAGATCAAATGTTCGGAGTGTCGAGAAAGAATAATTGAAATTGAAGTTAATATTAATGGGGGCAATACACTTGTAGTGGATTTCGAAGA